>NW_010972624.1:340971-351774 GCF_000737465.1 Haliaeetus leucocephalus
CCGGCCGCGGGGCTCTCCCCGGCCCCGCATGCCCTCAGCGGCCCGGCCCCGGGGCTCCCCCCGCGCCGAGGCCTGGCCGCGGGTGTCAGCCCTTACCGGCTGCTTCAGCCCGGGGATAGCCTGGGCTGCGGGCGGCAGCGCGGGGTCCCGTAGGCGTTGTAGGAGCGGCCCGAGGGCCGGTGATTAAATCTGCCTTAGACCTGAACGAGAGGGGTCGGGGAGGAGGCATTTCGTTGCTGGTGTCTCTCAGCCTACCCGTGCCTTAAGATCACATTTAAAAACCGCCAAAAAAGCTGGGTGAGTGAGAGGTCGGTGGGCTTTGCGGGGAGACAGCCCTGCTCCTGCTGCCCTGGGACAGCCGTGGCCAGCTTGTCAGGGCTTTCTCTGTCTCCTGGCCTGGTGGCCGTGGAAAGACCTCGGGGTGCTCAGGCGTGGGTGCGCCAAGGGGTCGGCACCCCTTGGCATGGCAGGTGGCAACGGGGCAGCCTGCGCGGTGAGACCGGGGCCGCGTCCCGCTGTTCGCCTTTGCTTTTCTGCCTAAAATTCTGAAACGAATCAGCCCTGGGGTACTGTCTTCATTTGTTGGTCGCACTAATGCGTTTTAGGCGGTGTCCGCTGTTGGTTTTGCTGTGCCCGAGATCGTTGCATTGATGATCTGTGGGATCTCGGGGAAAAGCTGGGGGTTTCCAACAGAAATGGGCAGATCTGGAAGACTTTAGGCACTTTATGAGCAGGGACTAAGCAGATTGGTAGGATATTTCTGTTAAAATTACCAGCAGTGAAACAGTTGGTCGTGGTGACATTTAGAATGTCAACTTTAGATTTCAAACAGTCTATTGAAATGAATAAGGTAGGATGCAGGACCGGTAGTGGATTTGGGAATACAAGCCCTGCCGCCTGAGCTCCCAGGCTGGCTCCCTGGTTACTACCGTATGCTGTATTAACATATGAATAGTTGATCGACTGGTTTTCAACTGTTGAGATATTTTGTACAGCCTAAAAGTTGTATCAGTCTTCTCTGCCGCATCTGCAGCAGCCAAAGGACAGATGGTGTGCTTAGATATTATTTAACCTGAGCTATAGCCAAAGTAGTTAGCTGCATAAAACTAAGTTAATTTAAAAGGTTGGGGAAGGTGTGAGAGGAAAAACTCTCAAACTAGAGAAGATAAGAATGAGAAGTGTTTCTCCTCCATAAGAATCTTTCCCAGATGACTGTGGCTATCTTTAAAAAAAATCTTAGTGGAGAATAAATGTTTTAATTAGGAGTCAGTTGGTAATTCTTCTCCGAAATGTCCAATGGATGGACAAACCTTTAAGAAGGACAGCCATGCAGAGGCACTGGAAGTCTCTTGTAACAATACTCTCAAACAACTGTGACATCTCTTGAGGAAAAAGAATAATAAAAAAATCAACTTTAAAAAGTTATCTGTTCAATATTACTGGTGGTAGCTTTGGTAATTAAAAAAGAAATACTGAAAAAACCCATTCAAGTACTTATTTTCTTCATTTTTCTCTGGTTTCTTTAGAATATCGAGCTCAATTTCAGTTTGTAGAGTATTCAGTTATTGCTAAACTTCACTTCTAAAGTTTTGGTATTGTGATACAGCTAGAATGTTATCACTCTAGCTAAATTTATATTATTTTAAATAATTTCTGAGCATATGCATGAATGTACAATCCCCATGTGTTCAATCTTTATTTTACCTTTCAGAGCCCCTATATTTATATGATTTGTTTCCTTTTTCCTGGGAATATGTCAATGGGCCTTAGGGGAAAAGAATGAAAATCCTTTTTCAAACCTAAAGCTAAATCATGAAGCAGATTTCATCTCGCCTGATAATGTTTCTTTAACAACCTGAGTTAGGCAAGGAGGTAGGAGAGGCAGTGAAGGGAAGACTATTTTGGCCAGTATCCTTGGACAAACTGCAGTCTTTCTAAGAGAAAGAAAGCAAAATGTAGGGGACAGGTTTTATTTCAAACTTTTTTAAAGACCAAGCTAATTAATGGTGTCTTTTAGCTGATTTTCCCCAAAGTTTCCTATGTGTGTCAGGAGCAACTCTTCTAGATGGGATGTCTGTCCTTTGATGTCTATGTGGTCTTCCAGAAAGAAAACACAAAAAAATACCTGAATCTTAGCTATTTCAATAGAAGTGAAAAATAAGCTTGGATGTCTTGTTTTTCAGTCCATTTGGGTCTAATAGTCATTAAACTTTGTCTGGTGAAAGATGACATTTTTCAGTTGTACTGTAAGTCTTTGGTCTTTCCCACGCCTGGTGTCCTGCACCCTTACAGTCTCGGGGTGTCACATCTGCCATTTTTCTACCCTTCCTTTGATATATCCTTCTGCCTCCCTTCCCCTTCTGCTGGAGGCTTGCAATCCTTTGGAAAAACACATATTATTTGAGGGTCTTCTGAGATCCTGCTTCCTCACAGACTCTACGTCTCTGAGGTTATCCCTCTGGTCAAAGAGGGAGAGATGGAAGTCCCTCTGTGGCCTCCAAATCTTGCCGTGGGCTGGAGAGTCTGTGGGGCAGCAAGGGATGATGCTTGGTGCCTTCAGCACCTGCAAGTACTCGCTGCTTTCAGCAGCATGATGCTAACAAAGTCCCTTACAAGCACCCTTACGCCTGTTTGAGGGGAAGTCTTGGGGTGTGCTTTGGAGCTTTGCAGTAAAAAGGAAAATTCAGTTGCAGGAAAAAAACATTATTCCTTGCAAACGCAGCAGCTGTGGTGCTTTTCCCATCAGAGGAGCGAGCTGTGTACCAAGGAAACTTCACCTTGCTGCCTCGAGGGGCTGACAACTCATCCGTGAGCAGACATTTCCTACTGCTGTACTTGGCGGGGCTGTGGGACTGGGAGTAGGTTAATCACTCGCCTTTGCTGCTTCCCCATGGCCTCCTCCATGCCGTAGCAAATTGCCAGGTGCTGAGATTTACTAGATCAATTGTATTGTATTAAAAAGAGAGAAAACAAAACCACCAGGGACCTTCACGTTGCGCATCCTCTCTACGTGTTATAAATACACTGTGTTCCTCTTTCCGATTGACTGGGTCCCTCGCAGAGGAGCCAGCCTCGGGGGCCTGCAGAGTTTTCACATCTCTAACAAAGCACTGAAGGACGGGAAAGGACAACGGGCGCCGGATGCCGACTGTTCTGCGCCAGCGCCCTCCTTACTGCAATTATATTTCTGTTAGAAACCTCCACCTTATTTAAAGAGACATTGTCAACTGCCTCAAAGCTCCTTTTTGTAAAAGTCTTACAAAGCCATTGAGATGTTTGCTTAATGACGTGAAGAAAAATATTGTAGCTAAAGAACACTGATAAAGCAGAGATGCTTCTCCTTTTTTAGGATCTTGTATCTAATGAATTAAAACTACTACATAAACTTCAATCCGTTAATCACTGTAGTCCCTTTTGACAAAATCATCACCTCTGTTTCCAGATGAGTGGAGTGAGACAAGAAGAGATGAGTGATCTGACCAAGGTTGTTCAGTGAGGTTGTTGCAGAGCACAGCTCGGTGTTCCTAGATGGTAAAGGAGGCTCTGAAATTATCTGGCTTTATAGCACAAACCACTATTTGATTGTTGGTAATAGAAGGAAATTCCCCAGATGCATCACGGTCTGCTATGATGTAGTCCCTTCTCTAGGAAGTGCTCAAGCGCATCCAGTATCAGATCCAAGATCTGAGGCTGGATGGATTCCTGATCTTGGCCGGTCTGATGGGTTGTGCTTATCGCTGCAGTATCATGAAAGACTGCTCCAGGACTGGGAAAAGGGCTTGGCTGAGAAACTCACCACCCCTCACTTCAAAGACTGCAGATTCTTGGGAACCTCCTAAATACTCCTCTGATTTGAAATCCCTGTTGGCTGTCACTAATGTCATTATCTAGTTTCAGTGCAGAGGTGAATGGATGGACTTAGTGTTTTAAAACTTGACTGGGCCTCCTCCCCAGTGGCTTTGGTCAGCTCAAATTTTCCTTGCATTTAATTGCAATTCTCAAGTGTTATTTCTGTGTTTATTGGCAGGTGTACCGTTCTTCCAGGATCACTGCCATGGTACTTAAGGTCTTCTTTCCATCTTGCTGCTCTTCAGCAGAAAGTGGCATTCTGATCGGGCGCTGGATCTCCGAACAGAACTCTGCTGTTATCCTTGCTGTGGTCCATTTCCCTTTTATTCCTGTCCAGGTGAAGCAGTATCTCAGTGAAGTCCAACAGGTGACTAAAGTCAGTGTTTCGGTGCTTGGCTCATGGAGCAACAGCAAACAAGAGAAAGAAGAGAGTCTGAGTGAGTTCTTGGAAGACCTTGGGACAATATTTTCCCATGAGCCATGGATTCAGATAAGCAAAGAGGGAGACAGCAAATTCTGGAGCTGTTCTACCCTTCAGAAACACTCTAACAACCCTAAGGAGGAAGAAATCATCTTGGTATACTATGACCAGCGCAAAGTCATGCTTTCCCATCTACATCCCCCTTTGGCCACAGCTCCCTCCACTGACCACAAGGCAGATGATGCTTCAAAGCTCTCTGCCGTCTTTGACACAGTTGCAAAGAGTAAGATACTGTTCATGACGGATCGATACCACGATGGGCCCATCAAGCTGACCCACTGGCAGTCAGATGGTGTTGAAGCTAGTATCATTGTGGAGTTGATGAAGCAGGCCTCTGTGCCTGCGTGCATGCTGCTGACATTCCTGCTTTCACTTATCTCTGGGATCTGCAGGAGCAGGTAAGTAATGCGACATCGGCCAGCTTACGTTTTGCATGGAAATGTAATTCATGTTTAGGCATTTGCAGGGTTCCTGCTCAACCCCAGTGAGAAATACAGTTGATACAAAATCATTCTGTTGGAAACAGGCTGCCGCAGAGCTGCTGTTAAACTTTTGGGAGCTCCGTTGAAAACGCGAGGCTAAAGGCTTAATGCTCCTTAATGGCTTGATAGCTGGGACTCACTACTCCCAGTTTGCTATGAGTCCCTCCACGGCTGTGAAACATCAGCAAATACTGTGTCTAAATCCATAGTCTCTCTAACAGATGGTGGTGCTGCAACCTTGGCACCTTATAGTAGGTTACAGGGAATGCTGGTCAATATGAATCCTTGGTGAAATCCTGTTGTCGCAACCATGAAACTGAATAGGATGCTTCAAATGTAATGTGTGGCAAGTGCTTGCACTAAAGAGCGATTCTGAGCAGATTGGAAGGGGAGAAGCTTCTGCATATAAAGCTTAATAACACATCTGGTCAGCCTGCCTAGAGAGGTTGTGCCAGAGAAGGGAGTGGAGTTCAGGTTCCAAGCTGCAAGGGGACACTTTAATTGATGAAATTTGGATAACAGCTACTAATGTATTCATGGATAAATCTTCTCAAGTACAGCCTAAGGGTATGGGGAATGGAGTTTTAACAGGTTTCCAGTTGTAAGAAACTGTCATAAAAAAATTACAGTGGAACTCTTCATATGCAAAGATTTTCTAAACAGTTGGGTTATGCATTTTGGTACACAAAGGGAAAACTGTCTGGTTTTGGACTGCTCTGTTGGAAGGGATTTAGAGTCAAACACAAACCTGATATAATCAGGAATGACTGGTTCCTGGGACTGCTCTGTAGACACTGACTATGCATTAATGTTGTAAATGGTAACTAAGTCAGAACTTTGTGGTTGGGTAGAAGATTGGGTGTCAGCTCTGAAGGTCCTTTTTCTGGCTGTCCATGGACTGTATGTGACTACCAACAAACAGGATGATCCTTTTCTGCATAGGCACTTGGTCTCAAGGTCAGACTTGCCCATCTTGATCAGTGCTAGGACTCAGACCAGGCTTAGAGTCAGATTAAGCCCAAGTCTCACTTGTTTCCAGAAGGCCACAGTCTAAGCATAACTTGGGAGCTTGAGCTCAGTCTGGCAGGTTGGGCACAGATAGCTGCTACCCAGCGTATCCGGAGCTATTCTGATTTCAGCTTTTCCTAGGCCCAGTACAGAGCCAGAGCAGCAGCCAGACTAGCAGCCAGCTGTACATACCAGCAGGCAGAATGCAAGGCTTGCTGTGCGTAAACCTAGGTTGAACTTGTTCTTAACCTTGGGAGGTAGCTACAGGTTTCTTTCTGCTTTGTTTTGTTCACCCATAGTATCAGCATTATATTTACTTATCTTACGGATGTTTTAAAACATCAGTCTTGGAGAACAGAGATTAGTACCTGGCTTTATAACAAACCTCCTGCTTGACCTTCTAAGTCATTTAATGTAATTTGGTTCAATTTAGCACGTGATGTGTGGTACAGCCTCCTTTGTGCCATAATACACAAGGCAGAGAGGGTTCAAGATGTCATGTGCAGGTGTCCTTCCAGTCCCCTCCTCCGTGTGCTGGGACAGGACATCCCATAAAATAAGATCTACCAGGTTTTTGCTCCTCCTGGTCACAGGGCTTCTTTCTTTCCCAGGTTTTTGTGGTGTTAAGGGGTAACATCATTGACAAGCTAAAGAAAGGTCAGTGATGTCATCTCAGGCTGCGAAGGCTTGGGGCTTTTTTGGATATGCCACTGTTGTGCATCTGCACCAGGGAAGCAGGGCAGCACCATTAGAAATCTCCAAGTGAGCACTGACATCCATCCAAGCTCACCGAGTGCTCTCAAGTCCTGTACTTCTCAAATTAAGGCATTTCTTCAGCACCACCTTGTGCTATGGGGTGGCTATTGCAATTCTCTCTTCGGAGGGACATGTGTGCATGATTTCCATTACCACCGAAGGTCTCTAGTGTGCTGTTGGGGACATCAGGATGATTTGGTATTGAGGCAATAAACTCTGTATGCTCTTTTTAAAAAGACATCCGTTTACAAACACCATGACCTCTGATTCCTCATCCAGAAGGGAGGCACTGTTCCTGTAGTTTCGAGCAAGAAGACAGCTGGGGGTTCTCGTTCATGGAGCTTTAATATTTGCTTGTGATTCAGATTCAGAAAGATTGCTTTTCATCTGATATCTGAAAAATCCACTCTCACTCTTGGAAAAAAATTTGAATTGGAAAATCGAGATTTACTTGTGCAGGCTATATTAATTTATTGCTAAAATTCCTTATATTTGGAAATACCTCAAAGATCTCCTGCTGCTTAAATAATGCAATGACACAACATCACTGGTTTTTTGTTTGTTTGTTTTATTTGGTTGGTTTTCCATTGCACTTCTGATAATCATTCTGTATGCTGTGTGGTAAACAAGTGGGAGCATTTATGGCAACGCATAGTCGATATGCATAGGGGTAGGAGACCACGCAAGAAATATTTTTGGCTTTCTTCCTCAGTACTCCTGGAGATGAGAGTTACAGTAGCACATCTTGCAACTATTGAGCTTTTTGCAGTATGTTTGTATTTTTATTTAAATAAGTATGTAAATACTTATTTATGTAAATAAGTATATACTTTCCAAAGAAAGTATGTAAGTGGAATAGAGATTGTTCTCTTGAGGTTAAGTGAAAAGAAAAGAGAGTCAGTCGTAGTACAGACAAGCACAGACCTCTGACATGTCTTTTGGACCCACCCAGTTCAATCAAGGAGATGCATTTACCTGTTGCAGGCTGCAGTGGGTGCACGCTGGGTGCTCCTGGGGATGAGACTGCTTTGGAAATAATTCTCGCTTGTGCAAGACATTCCTCAGGCAGAAGACAACAGCAGCCTGTCCTTTCCTTTGACCAGGGGTGGTCTGGTCAGTGGGTGACCCACAAGCTAGCTGCGTCTAGCTTGGGGCGTTGTGGAGCGGCAATGGATGGTAGGAGACACATGTTGCTGGGAGAGGATGGGGAGGCTGTCAGCCCAGTGAGTGTTCAGCACAGGGCCCCAGAGCCATTGCTTTCTACTTGAACTGAGATGGTCTGGCAGCTGTTGGTTTGACCAGTAATTTTTCACCTTCAGTCATCTCTACATATGGTAGCTCTACCACACAGGCAGAGCATTTCTCCTTCCCTCTTCTTTGCATTTCAAGTGCAATGTTCTGCTCTAGCAAAGGTTTGCCACGCCAGAATTTGTAACCAGTGGGCTAGGATATAATTGGAAGAGAAAACTCATCTGCGCTTGTGCCTCGGTGAATCTGTGAACCCAGGTCTTTGAGATAAGTGGCCAGGGCAGTCCCCCCCATGTCTCCCTCCCCTGCATGACACTTGTTCCTCCGCCACTTTAGATATTACCGCCTGACAAGTCAGCTGAAGAACAGTGCATTCATTTATCTCTAAGGTGGGAGGCTGTAACGAAGAGCTGAGTAACTTGGAGGCCTCAAATTAAGAAGAGTGATTCACAGTACACTGCATGTATTTCAAACCCAATGTGTCTGAAATTTGAATGGGGAGGGGGAAGGGGAGACTTCAGCACTCTGTTTTTTAAGCTGACAAACCTTGCATGAAGGATGGTTGAAAGGGCTCAGGACGATGTGGGGAGGAAGGGGATAGCAACCACAGTGAACCAAGCAGGATTTTGAATGAGCCAGACCTTTGTGATTTGTGTAAAATGTATAAATAGCAGCCAGAGCCCCAGTCTGCCCATCCTGCGTTTTATCCTGGCCAGTTCTGAAGGCACTCTGCTGCTGGCTGACAGGCTGAAGTCCTCCAGATGAAATCTGGGGAAGGCATGCACACATTGCAGGGACGTCTGCAGGCCACGCTCACTAATGATCCAAACAGCTGTACAATTTCAAAAGCTAAGCAGGATACCGGGAATAATTTTAGCGTTTGGAATGAATGTAAACTGAAGGAATATGCCAAAGCAGTTAAGAAAGAGTAGGTGAAGGAAGTGACTAAAAGTGAACATAGATTCCCGCACCTTTAATGAGAAACAGTAAGACACTGTGAAAATAGTGAAACAACCATTGTGTACAGGAAAGAAGTGATCCAAATTATGTCCACATCAGAATTTATTCCCTACAACAAACATGGTGCTTTGTGTTGCTGTACCGCTACTGTGCATTCTTTGACCAGCCTGCATCCAGTGGTATCATTTTAGACTACCCAAATCACCATTGTTCCTTTCTTGATAGGTTGTGTGGTAATACAAGTAACTCCCCAAAATAATTGAGCATCATTTAGTACTTTTCTTCTGAGTCATAAAGAAAGAACCGTGTGAATATTTCCTCCCCTACAAGCCTAATGTGGATGTTAACTTTGAAACCTAATTAAATGCTAAATGTTGTGTTATCAACATAATGCTGGTCACCCTTGGCAAGGTAGTGGAGAGAAGATAGACATGAAGATCGTGAGAAAGGAATTTGGAAGTAATTAAAAAAAGAAGAAAAGGATCAAGTGGAAGAAAAAGAAAAGAGGAGAAAAGGGATAGAAACTGCAGGGAGAACACAGCTGTTTGTAACACCAAGCTCACACTAGACAGAGACTTGCGATTAGAGATACTGGGATTTGTGAAGCAGTTGCACCATGTTGTGTTGTTGCGCTGTACACACAACTGCCTTGACTCCAGTCTTCTGGAGACTGAGAGCAGTGTACAAGCCCAGTGATGTATCCCAAAGCACAGGATGGAATTGGGGTTGTCTTCTGGCTTCCTTGGAAGAGCGAGGCACGTGGTTTTACAGAATGGAAATGAGCGGTTGGGTTGTCTGCTTTACACGTCTTGGTCTGGAAAAGCTGCCTTAATTCTGTTACTCTTTAAGAGAGTAGTTAACATCTAATATTCTTTAATCATAATATGTTGACACAATCCCTGGTTGCACAACCTTAACTTTACACTGAATGTTTTGCGTGGAGTTTGTATTCTGGACAGCCTGCTATATGGCAAAAACAAGGGGACGTTCCCATGGTGTTTCTGCAGGGTGCTGAAGTTTTGGCCTTTGTCTTTCTTATGGAGCAAGCTCTCAACTTGTGAGCAGCTGGGACATCGCCTGCAGCACCTCCAGGTCATCAGCAGCAACAAGAAGGCTCAAAACCAGACTCAACTAATGAGGTATAGAGTACACATAAAGTCATGCATGTCTAGCCCTGTCTCTGGGGGACCCAAACCATGGATCCTGTGCCGCACAGCACTACGGGGTCCTCACTGCACCATGTCACATTGCCTTCCTTGCTCTACTCCCTGCTAGTTTACAGATCTTTACTCTGCACTCTGTTTATATTAATTATACCTTTTGTCATATATATGCCTTTTTCCCTAGCCTGGGAAAGGCGACCGGGATGTTGCCCACAGAAAGATTGTACTGCACCCATATGTGTAGTGCTTTGCTATCACTACTCCCACAAGCTCATTGCTTTCACATATGCCGCTGTTAACCAAAAACTGCAAGCAGTATTCAGTGGCACTTTCCATAAGAGCAGAAAGGTTTAAATGCTCCCCTCTTTCACCCACTCTTTTGGGGAATCTTTCTTGCAGTAACTGCAGACCAGAGACTCCAACAGCCCTAACAAAGTCACTGTAACAGAAAAAGTAAACACGCAGCACAGGGAGTGGAACAGGGAGAGGCAGAGATCCGAGACAGATATTGAATGCCCTACGGCCATTACACAGTGAGTCTTGTTCTGTGTGGTTCTCTGATCCTGCAGTAATAGACTCCCAGGGAACACTTAAAATAGATTAGCAGATTTGAAGGCCAAAAGTAACTGTGATTGTTTAATCTGATTTCCCGAATAACTCACGTCATGGAATTTCATTCAGAAACTCTAGCAGCGAAGGGGCAGTTCAGCAGCCCCTTTGGGTACGTTTATGTACCCAGAAACACTATTTATTACATTGGCTAGTGGTTCAACTAAAGTATACCTCTTGGAAAGCCATCTGATCTCGACGTGGATACTCGAGGTGCTGGTGCCCTTAGTATTGGTAAATCCCCCCC
>NW_010972624.1:351784-383857 GCF_000737465.1 Haliaeetus leucocephalus
AGCCCCGGGGTTGTTCCGGGGGGGTGCGGCCTATGATTTTTGAAAGCCCCCCCCCCCCCCCCCGAGTGTGTGTGTGTGTGTATATACGTGCGCACACACACACACTTTGTCTAGCATTCCTCGTTGTAGCTTCAATCCCACTCTTCACTCCCCTTACTAAAAAAGGTTTTGTGGTGTGGCAGGCTCCACGTGGCTCTGTGTCTGGCCACAGAACTAGCAGCACACCAGTGAAAGTCAAAAGATCTCTACACTGTGCCTCTTCAGTAAATTGTCCTGGTGTCCCTCGGACATTAAAGATGCTATGTAAGTGAAGCCGACAGTTGTCATTGAAACATTAAACACTGTCCTTCCATTTTCTCTAACACTGTTTCTCTTTATCCTGCATGTAGGAAAGCCAACATCTTTGTCTCTCTGCTGATTGATGTGGCTCTGGGGATACTGCTGATGTCCTGGCTGTACAGAAAGAACCGAATTGGTCACCTTGCTGACACTCTTATCCCTGTGGCTGATGTAAGTCTGGCCAAAGCCGTTTCTCTTTCACCTGCTGTGGGTACTGACCAGCTCTTGATGCCTGGGGTAGTTGTAAGGAGGCAATGCCTTACGTGCAAGGATTTCAGAGAGACTCCTGTCTGAAGTCATGCAAATTAGGTCTCCTCAAGAACAGTGAAATCTTCAAATCAAGCCTGCTGGGACTGCTCAAAAGGAACACAGCTCTGCTTTGCATGTGCAGTGAATAGTAATTAGATATTTACCGGAGGGCTGTTCCAGCTCCTAAAGTAACAGTTATGGCTTGGACAGAGCTCTGCAGCTGCAGGTTGAGTGGTTATCAAGCCAGAATACTTTTATTCTGGAGTCGACAGGAAGTATCCTCAAGTTGTTGCTATATGGGGTGTTTGGAGAAAAAAAAAAAAAAAGCTGTAACCTGGGTTTAATCTGATAAACTGCTGAAAAGTCAAACTTGATAAGCAGTGCAGCTGTGCTTGTGGAGAGGAATTTCATGGGGAAATCCAAAGGCATTAGCTAGTCAGGATACAAACACCTGAAATCCTGTCTAAGAGCTCTGGTGTGCAGATGGTAAGCTAGGAAAACTTGCTGTGTCCTGTGATTTTTCTCAAACATAACTCCTCTTGCCCACTAAGATCCCTTGGCATCAGCATAAATTCATGAAGAACAAGTATGACTCATACTATCCTGCTTTTCTGGTGTTCATTTTAGGTGCAGTACTCCAATATATCTGTTTAGTGGCAGAAAGGAACATATAATGTACTTCAGAGGCTGGAGACCAGACCAGTAATCTGAAGTTAGCTCTGTTGTAAGAGCTTCTGTGTCTTGGGAATAGACGTGCGGCCAATGTTGAGCGCTGTCATGCAGCTGTACAGCCTAATCCTTTCTCTGCCCACTTTCCTTTCATTTCTGGGAGGGAAGGTGGATCTTTCCACTGGTTTCTTTCTAGCAGATGGAGAACATCCTCTTGGTTCTTTCTCCAGCTTCTTGGTTGGGAGGAATTTTATTCTGATTAGAGAATTCCAGCAGCAATTTCTTTTTCCTACTTATGCTGTCTCTCTTGGGAAGAGCTCACATTTCCCTTGATGATGATCTGCTTGGTCCATGTCTAACCTTTTAACTGTTACAAGCCATAGGTCTCTGATCATTCTTGTACGTGCTGTACTTTCAGAAAGTGTGTATGGATTGTCCAACATAGCTGTGGATTGTGACTATTGCTATTTTTGTTATCTTTCATAGTCAAACTTCTAAGGATTGCATGTTTTAAGGATTGCTGCAGACACTATTCAGCAGCAGTGGTGGGGTAGAAAGGACCACAATTCTTGCAATACACTTGCTCTTGTATTTGAGCTATACACTAAAAATATTTTTCTAAGTCTTATTCCTAAATCTTTTCCCTTACAGATATTTCAGCTGGAGACGTTTAAGTTCACTAGAGCTCTCCCTGTGGGATTACTCTAAGTGTCCAGCTCTCAGAAATCTGATTTCTTAACAAGTCTGCAAGGAAGTGGCTTTTGGCTGCGCTCCTGTTTGCACAGGTGGCTCCAGGAGGGGTTCCATCTGTCCAGTGTCTTTGGCAGATGGATGCTCTCTGTGCTCAAGGTGTATCCAATCCCAGCACCTGTCCTGGATAGGCTTGCTTGTGAGAGTTCCTTGTTCATTGCTCTTTCAGTAATTTAGCTCAGCTGTCACTCAGCTTAGGCATCATAGTGTCAGTTATTTTCACCATGTCTCCTACATGTGCAGACTTCATTACCTCGCTATCAGCAAGAGCTGTTTACTTACTTTCCTGGAAGTGCTAACTCCTCCTTGTGTGGTTGGCCTGGTAGTCAGTCAGTGCCTTTCTTCTCTGCTTCTCCAGCCTTATCACTTCAGGCCACTTAACGACTCTTCTTACTTTCCAGACTTAGTTTCTTCTTTCAAGCATATTAGATTGTGGACATAAAAATCATTTGGAGTCCTTTTACTGCCTTCGGTGGGCATTGATTTATATGCATTATGTGCAGGCCTTAAAAAATGCAGATCTGAGTAATCCCAAAATATACCAATGACTTCAGCATGTGGTGTGCAAGCCAGCACTACTTCTTTTCCAGTATGACAGCAAAATCTCCCCTTAGCCATTCAGCAGTAGGTTTCCTCTTTGCTGCTGAGTGTCCATCTGGTACACATTATTCCCATCACTTGGGCTTTCTCAAGTGCTTATGTGTTGCCAAGTTCAGTAATGCAAACTTTCCCATATGCAGAACGAGTTACTTTTCCTTCCCTAATGCTCCTTGCTATTCTGCTTTTGATATATCAAAAATGCCCCAGATCTGATGATGGCATTGACCTTACATCTCTGTATCTGTTAGTAAATAGAACATTATATATATTACAATGTTTATTATATATTATAAGGTTATATACATAACCTTATTTTAACTTTATTGATTTGATTGATTTTAATATTGACAAACTAACCTTATATAACATATAACCTTATTGGTTTGATTGACTGATTTTAATATTGACAAAATCGTAGCTGTGTGGGGACTGGATACAGTGTTCATTTTTTTTCCAAGCAAACATCTCTCTGGAAGGGAGCAGATGCAGGCAGGTTATTTTGGCTCTTGACAACTGCCAGGGTCACAATCTCAGCCTGCTGATGTGAGGATGAAACCGTATTCCCTAGCCATCATTCGTCATCCCCTGATATAATGGTTCTCAAATCAGCACTTAGCTAGCAATTGTTGATGATGCACAAGACATCATTGACTGCAGCTCCCACTTTCACAGCTTGATGAGCTGTGCTGTGCTGACTGTAATAACAAGTTGCTTTTGTCAGTAAATGAGGCAGATGTGATTCAGAGACACCTAGGGAGTAACTGGCGACTAGCTGTATGCAATATGAAGGGCTGATTTTTGGAGCAGGCTTTCAAATCCAAGAATGGAAAATGTGAATAATCTTCTCCCTGTAGGTGCCCTCACAACTCCTACCCTCCTCCTTCCCTCGATCCCACCAGGCTTCCCAATGGTTGTTCTTGGTTTTGCCTTCCACGAGACAGCCTTCTTTCAAAAATACCCAACTCAAACTGCTACATTTGTCTGGTTTGGAAAAAAACTGCTTATAAACCATCTTGGGGGTTTTGGGGGGGTTGGTTTGTTTGTTTGCTTTTTGCTCCTTCACCTCTTTCATCTTTGCTGCTGTCTCTTTTTCTTATCCTGCAATCTCTTTGAAACAGTTAAATATTTATGATAGATCATGCCTCCAAAAATGTTACTGGGGTTTAGAGATAATTGGATGTAAGTTCCTATTCAGTCATGTTCTGCTAATCCATAAACAAAGCGAGCAGAGAGGACACTTCCTGAAAAATATTCTTAGATGTTAATTTGTAAAATAGTATAACTTAGAGCTCCAAATGCCGGCAACAGATGCAGGGCAGGTGTGTCTAGTAGGGAGTGCTTTGGCTTTCCTTGCTCTGACTTGCACTAGATGCTCCGCTCAGGAAGTTCGCACTGTGCTTCCCGGTGCCCACCTGCAGTGTGCTGCGCGTCCTTCTCCATTGATGTCACATCACCGTTAGACCCTCTGCATATGGAGACTAGAAAGAAGACCATGACAGTAAAGAAAATATTTCCACAGTGTTCTCATCTAAACCGTATTAGCTTTAGTCTCCAGTTTGGTAATGTCCCCACACCTCTTTACAAAATACTTCCAATTCAGTGTATCTTATTTATTAATACTGGCCACATTCAGTATTTGTGACTACAACAGGAGAATTGGACTCCCAGTCACCTTTTCTGATTGTACTTGCTATTGATCAGTCCTAAAATATCTGGCTGGAAAACAACCTGCAAGGTTATGCCTTAGGATTATGTTTTGAAATGCCTTGCCCAGCTAAATAACAGCAAGCTAGGGCACCTTCCCAGAGCTATGTGCCTCTGTCAGAACTTAGTAGCACCTCTGAGACTGGCAGCCTCCAGAAGTATTCAGTGCTGAAAAACAGCCTTGCTGAAGGACTGCTTTCAAACATTTAAATATTTCATTAAAACCACCAAATGCTTTTTCCAAGTTACCAGTCCAACACTTTAATTATTAAAAACAGTCTATTTATAAAGCAGCTAACACTTCTCAGCCACAGAGGTAAGATCCATGGGTTCAAATCAGTTCTGACTTGCAGTGAGACAGAGGGAAAATGAATGAAATAAAAAGGCAATCCTTTTGGGCAAGTTGCAGATGGAGCCCTTAATTTTGCCACTACACTAAAAGTAAATGTTTACAAACTCATTTTGCAAGGATCCTGTTGGTTAATAAATAAAATGGAATCATTCCTTGGAAATAATTTCCCCTTAGGGAAATTATCCATATGAATGACGGGAAAAGTAGGCTACAGTGCATCAGCTTTAGTTAGCTTGTCTTGATTCTTCTACACGTGCACAATTTGCAGTGCAATTCACTTGCATGAACTTGACTGTAAGTAGAATTTTCAGAGGTAGAAGGCTTTTACTCACAACCTCTGTTCATGCGGGACAGTGTGAGAGGTCATTTCTTCCGGGTATGTTCCTGAACTGTTTGCTGGAAGTTACTACTCTCAGCTACCTCAATTCACAGCCTGGTAAATGGACTTCACCGCTGGTTTCAGCTTAGGTGAGTAGGTCAGGTGCAAACTACCAGGGAGCAGAGCCACCCCATCTTCTGCCCTGTCAACTGCAAGGGGGACCTCCAGCAGAGTAGTGGGGGGGAGAGAGAAAATCAGTAAACAACATCAGCCTGGGATTAAATCACCAGAAGTTGTGAGTCAAAGCCCTCGGTGATTTGGGGACGGCCTCCATTAGGCTTTTTTACTGGTTTGCCATGGGTGTCTCATCATGAAGCCTGCAGAGAGACACAGTAGTGGTAGGCAAGATCAGTGCTATACAGCATGGTTAATCTTGCCTAGTACACCAGAGAGTATCAAGAAAGTTTGTTTATGTATGAAACACATTTATATAATTGTGTTTTCTACCCTGCTTTAAACACGTACAGATTATTTGTTTGTAAAAATTCACTTTTTTTGCCTGCGAGTGCACTGCCATCTTCCCCCTTTTAAAATCCTGACAGCCTTCCCCATGGTTAAATTACTGGCTCAGTTCTGACATTTCAGTTGACTGTCCAAAGAAGTCGATTTGTGCACCAGCATTTGCCACCTATTTCAAGAACTCTCATTACACCAAGAAATATTGTGCAAGTCTACAAGAGGTGGTCATAAACAAACACTAGGTTTGTGTTCCCAGCACTGAGAACGTTTAAGCAGTTCAGCTTCCTCTCTGCTCTTATGTTTGGATTCAGTGAAGAGTCAATAAAGGTGCATTTCTGATTTAACTAGTTGTAAAGTAGTCATTTGGTTTTTTTTTTTTCCATTGGTTTGAAGGGTGTGGTAAGAATACTTTTTGGGGGGCAGCATGTACAGGTGCACTGGACCTGTTCAGTGTGGTAGAAGTCTTTTATCTCAGGTGCCTTGCTTCCATGTGTTTGTAGCACGTAGCTGAAGAGCTCCAGGACCTGCTTCAGTGGCTAATGGGAGCGCCAGCTGGACTGAAAATGAACCGAGCTTTGGACCAAGTTTTGGGCCGCTTCTTCCTTTACCACATCCATCTTTGGATTAGTAAGTGCAATTGTTTTACTTTTCAGCCTCCCTTTTCATCTCTTCCCTCCTGAGTGTTTAATGTTTGCCTAGAGGTGAATAATGAATCAAAATGCACTACTGCAAGTATGAACTTGTCTGTGAGTCTTCCTGCTGTGGGAACTCAAGCCAAAGTTGGATTCCCACACAAGGAAGTCATGCATATTAAATAAAGCGCTTGCACTGATGCTTTGCAAGAAGTGCAAATCACGATGGAGCTTACTTATTTGGTGCCATTAGTGGTGAGTGTCCAAGGGAAGGCTTTACGCCTTATGTAGGCTTTTGTAGTCTTTGCCATATAAGAGGCAGCTGATAGGATAGGGATGAGAAGTGTGCTCTCAGGATGCAAATGCCAACCCTGTCCTATCACTGATTTCACCTTAGTGCAATTTTATTATTTCAAGTCCCTCCTTGAAATAACACACCCCTGCTCTCCTTGATAAGTGTCTTGATGAAGGACTACAGTTGTGATGGATGTGAACTCCTTAGTTATTATACTGATTTACTTTGCTCACCAATCAAGTATGGTCTTGTTTCTGTTACTTTGCTCCACTTTAATGATGAAAGAGACTGTATGTCTCCACACTGTTTTATTTTACAAAAGCCCTATGGGGTGGCTTTTGTGGGAATAGCAAGAAAAGGGGAATGGCTGCAGTAAAGGTTGATGTGTGCAGTTAAAAATGTTATTAGGAACCTGGACACAAATCTAGAAAAGCATATCACATGTGGAGCAAGGTGACTGCTCTGTTCAAGCTGAGCACATCTTCCCCTTCCTCACAGAGCTGCCACACCTGGACAGAAACCTGTGGGGAAAGAGTTTTTGTTGGCCCTCCTAAACAGAAGATGGCATCTAAAGGAACTTTCCAGTTTTACTGGCATGTTTTCATGGCTATGATTTCTGGAGCAATGTTCTAGGGCAGGGGGAATCAGTCAAAAGGACTGATTGAGAGTGTCAAGAGGAAGATGTCTCAGTCAAATACTGACATTCTGCAATGTCCATTAGGCTACATTCACCTGATGTCCCCATTCATTGAGATGATCCTCTGGTATGTCGGTCTGTCGGCTTGTCTGGGCCTGACTGTGGCTCTCTGCATCCTCTCCGACATCATTGCGCTTCTGACCTTCCACATTTACTGCTTCTATGTCTACGGAGCCAGGTGAGTTGATCTCTCTTGGCTGTGTCATAGGTATATTTGGAAAGAAGGGCCACGGAACACTCCAGGCATGTCTTTAATTCATGGAGCATTCATTCCTAGTGTAGTTCTCTTCAATTCACAGTTTAGCCAGCAATTAATTTATTGCATTCTTTGATGCATGTAGAAATGATGGCCACAGTAGTACAAGCAACCTATCTTTCAGTTTTCTTGCGTTTAAATATTTATTTATTGTGGTACTGACCTGGAAAAATAAAACTACGTGACAGGCAGAGGACAAGAAAGCAGCTTACTCCACCCCTTTGATTCAGCCTTACAGTACTCTTTTCACTTGCACCTGACCCAGTAGTTTTGAGGGGAACTGGAGGAGAGGAGGAGGAAAGGGGAACCCTTGTACTTCTGGTAGCCCCTGAGTCCCTGCCTCTGCCCTGCTTCAGAGGTTCTTGTCTGCATCGTGGAGCACAGACGACAGGTTTGGGGTTACAGCATGGGTGTGACACCATCCTGGTGTCATTGTCTGGACCTACTGGAGGGCCCCATAGCCTGAGAACCGGGCAGAGGCTCTGAGGCAGTGTGTGGGAGCGCACAGGGCTTTGGGGCATGTCCAGGGCATGTCGGGATTATTGTGCAAACAGTGCCCACCGATGTGCTCTGTTCCTGTGCTCCATTAACATGTTCTGCAGCAAGGATTCACACAGGCCACTGGAGAATAGCTGCTCTTGCCAAGGGGATGAGAGACAAGGTAATAAATAAAGAAACTTTGGGCTTATAAAGTACAGAATAGTCATCGTTCCTCCCCAGGCTATGAGCAGAGGGCTTTACATTACAAACAACAGAAGAAATAGTAGAACTTTAGTTATGGGTAGTTTAGGGAATAGTTAGAAATATTGAGATATGATTTATCAGTTGGGTCTGTTGTGAGCATAGGGCTTACACCCGAAATCAGTAATGTCAGTAATGAAGAGTCTCTTCCCAACACCTCTCATTACTGGAATTTCTGTTTTGGTCTGTGAGGAGTGGCCTCGGTCCTCCTCATTGTGCAGTGAGTGGAAACAGGACAAGCATTTTCTCAGCTGATTGCTTTTCCCTTGTGAGCTGCAGGGAGCCAGTCTACCCGCCTCTGCTGTTTGTTGGAAGTATAGAGCAGCTATATGTTATCTTGCCACTGGCACCAAACTGCCCTGCTGTGCCAGGTGCCCCCAGTGGAGAGTCAGGAAGGGATAGCAGTCACCCACATCAACACAGCCACCACAACACCTTGCGTTCCTGCAGCTGGCAGAAGAATTTGCTGGTTCAGGTGTTGGTGAAGCCCGAGAACCCCTTCTGAAACAAACCACACAGTGAAACAAGAGCAGGCATGTGTGTGCAGGCAGCCAGCAAAGGTGGGGCAGGTGCTACAGCAGGAACACCCGCTTGGTGTCATGTCAGGGTGTGTGGGGGAGTGTGTGGCCTTAGTCAGAGCCACAGAGCAGGTGTGTACCAGAAACCTGGAGGAGTTGTCCCGGGCACCCTCCTGCCTAGGGATTAGTGCACTGAGCTGTGCCTGCCAGTCTGGAGGCACCCTGCCAATTCCTTGAAGCAGTTGGTGTTCCTCAAACCAGATTCCTCTCTTGGATAAGACGCCTTGCCTCTGCTTTCACAACGCTGCCTTGAAATCTGAGTAGCTTCCGTGCCTTAACTAGGCTGGTTAACCAGTCTGGCTTTTGTAGCTCAGGCTTTCTCAGGCTCTCTTCTGCCCCACAGACTGGCCGTGTCCCCTTTCTTTACATCCATGTATGTTGGACATAGCTGCCCAGGGCTCTTTGTGCCTCTTCTCCATCCCAGGCGCTCTTGTCTTCCTTGATGTTATTCTGTAGGGATGTCTATTTCCCACCCCTTATCACCACAAGCTTCTCTCACCAAGGACTCACCCTTTTTTTTGGAAGGGAAGTAGCTCCAAGTGTCGTAGCATCAAGTTACAAAAGCTGAAAGAAAGGAAGTGGTAGGGGCCACCAGCCATTTAGTTGATCTGTTTCCACTCTTAAGGATGTTTGAAGCTGTGCTTTACTAAAGAAGGTGCAGGGGCTCCAGTCCTCTCCCTTGTCTCTCTGTGCTGTGGAGGCAAAATTGAATTACATTGACTCAAGAGTGAGGGGCGAGACCTTGGCCACTCCTGCCATGGAAGGGGTGTGAAGCAAGGGGATCAGGGCAGATCTAAACTGGAGAGACAGAGGTGAACTTTGGGGAATAAGCTTGCTGCTTCTTTTGCTACAGGGAAAGTGGTGGCATGGGGCTGGCAATTACTGCTTCACATAGGGGTCACCCTGTTGAGAGCCTTGCCACTGTCCTGGGGCATGCCATGGCCATTGCCCTCCAGTACTCCAGACCTGTGTGCAGCAGCCTGCTCTGCCCATGCCAGGGGCCAGCACAAATACGGTTGACTGAATATTTTATCTGCGTCATTCTCGGGTTGATTTCTTTTGCCACCCTGAGTTCTGCGGTGTCAGTAAGTGAGTGGGTGCAGGGGTGTAATGATGGCAGCTGTTTTGTGTTGAAGCTCGGGAACTCGCAGCTCTGATGCACAGCGTCTTCTCTTTGCTCAGGCTCTACTGCCTGAAGATTTACGGCCTGTCATCTCTCTGGCGCTTGTTCCGTGGGAAGAAATGGAACGTCCTCCGGCAGCGGGTGGATTCCTGCTCCTATGACTTGGACCAGGTAGTGCTGCAGCACCAGGGGCTCACTGCAGGGCGCTGCCCATGGGCAATACAATCCTATCCTGCTTCAGCTAATATTGAGACAGAAGCCACGGGAGGCTTTGTGGTGCTCAGAACAAGTGCATGCCTCAGCACTCTGCATCTGTGGCTCTTCAACCAAATGCTTGGACTCTGCTGCTCTGCAGCACACCTTTGCTTCTCTGCATGTTCAGGGGGCCTAATTCTGGCAAGTGCTGAGCACCTGCAAGGCACCCTGGTGAACTGCAGTGGGTGCTGCAGATGCTTCCAGCTCCTGGAGCATGGGAGTGGGTATGGAGGAGGGAGGCAATTTAAGAAGTGGTGCCCAGCAGTGTTGCCACAGTAACAGACATGCCAGCGTTTCTATTAAAAGGCCCCGTTTCATTCACGTTGCACTGGAGCCTGGCCCACACGTTCTCACTCAAGCAGCAGAGGCGTTTTTTTGTCAAATACTGTAAGCTCTTTTTAATTTCTAAAATGCCATGCAAAAGTTCAGCAGAGCCTGAACTGCTCCATGATGGCAGTGGCAAACATCACTAAAGTAATACAATAATATTTGGTAACTTCCAGGGCCTGGGCCTCTCTCTCCATTGCAACAGATAACCTTGAGCTTCTTACACCAGTGGACGTGTAAGTGGAGGTGCTATTTTTCTGTTTCTGTAGTGTTTAAAAGCTTCCATGCCAGGAGACTGCATCAGGGCTCCTCGGTCCCTGTGTACTTTGAGGAGAATTGGTTTGGCACTTCAGGCTTCATCCTGCTGCTCTGGAGGCCAGCGGGAATTATGTTGTTGGCCTGGGTGGGAAGAGACGTTCAAAGCAGGCCTTAAAGGACTTTTGGAGATGTAAAGCAACTGCAGTGGAGTGATTGAGGAGGGGAGAGACAACTGCTGTGAAGAGAGTGGATTGGGTTATGATCTATTTCTGGTTACGTGCATAAAGCTGGGATGTTGATCCATCTCTGTCACACGGCTGGCTGTGTTATTTTCTTTTATAATATACCACAGCCATGATCTCTTTTTGCAGAAATGGCAGTGCTCTGTGTTCCTGTCACCTCTCTGTTCTGGAAGTGGCAACAGAAAATTGAGGAGTCAGATCCCTATTTGTCAAAAATCTGCATTTCTCCCAGTTGGAATTAGTTAGACTTCAGCCAACTAGGCTGGCCCAGAATAAAAATAACTTTTTCTGTGGGCAGTGGAGCTAATGACACCTGCTTTCCTATGGATTTTTCTCCTTCATCCTCTGAATATTGCTCCCCCCACCCCAGTAACTCCAGCTTCTTTCTGTGTCCCAGTTTCCCACCGAGCAAGAGGCAGAAGTCCTGTGGCTGGACTGACCAGCCAGTTGCTGCTGCTGGGAATGTTTATCAACCAGATTTTGCCAGCTTTTCACCGGGTGCCTGTTCTCCTAAAACAAGGAGGAACAAAAATACTTCTCAATTCTCTACAAAATTCCCTACCAAATTCCTACTTCTTTTTACCCTTCCACATTTTTCTGGTAAAAACTGACCAATGGCTCTAAAACTTACAGGGACAGGGAGTGGACAAATGGCATGAACGTGTAAGTCTTGTTTCCTAAGGAAGCTGACCTGAAATAGGAAATCTTGAGTATTGTCTATAAAGGAAAAAATGCTGTCAGAATCCAGCTTGTTTGTCTTTCCAAACATACTCCTATAATAGGGAGCCTTCTAAAAAGGGCCAGTGAGAGAAGTAGTACTGAAAATATTAAAGGTAACAGCATTATTCACATAGGGAATAAAAAAGCACATTAAGGAGTCTTGCAAACTGTCATTATCTCACAGTTTCCTATTATTTTATTTTATTTTGCCATTGCTCTGCTAATGATTGTTTGTGTTTCTCTTTTCCCCTAGTTATTTATTGGCACTTTGCTATTTACAATCCTGCTGTTCCTCCTGCCTACAACTGCACTGTATTATTTGGTGTTTACCCTGGTAAGATTTAACCCTTGAAGCTAGTCATACACTGTCTTCTGAGATATTAAAAAAAAGTTTCCTAGTCATTCACTGTCATCCACAAAGAAAATATATATTTGTCTGGGTGTCCCAGGAAGGGTTCTCACACAGCCCGTGTAGGCCAAGCAAGTGGAATTCAGGATATGTGTTTTTCTTTCTCCAAAGGGAATTCCCAGCAAATCGTGGTCAGCAGAACAAGCTGTTCCCCTCTCTTTCACTCAGAAGTCTTTTTTTTTTTTTTTTTTTATCTTTCCATCCCACGTCTGGGGTGATGGCCTCTCTAGTTTAATCCAGAACTTTTTTTTTTTTTTCAAGAAATTAACTTGTTGTGCTAAATGCTTTCAGCCAGGCTTTGCTCAGAGGGTTGGACTGCTTTATTTTTCTTTTCTTCCCCCCACCATGACCAGTCCTCTCTGAGACACGCCTGGAGCAAAATTTTCCACAGATAGTGGCCATCACATGGTTTCAACATCTTTTTTGAGCCCTCTCTTTTCAGATTAGCTTGGCAACAAAAATAAAGGCAGTCTGACAAAAGGAGGTGCTTTAATCAGGGGACAAGAACACACTGAGTAGGAAGCTTATTTCTGACTGCTTTGCTCTTGCTTAGATGCTCTACATGGGGTTTCTTCAGGCAGAAATAAGCTACTTCAGCTCACTGTTGGAGAGAGAAAAATTTGCAGTCACTGATTCACAGTGCTGGAGTTTACTAGAAATGGAAGCCTAAATTCTCTCTTTTAGACTATGGCCACTGAAAGCGGAATAGCTCTCATGTCCTTGAAGGTCACAGCCTCTACAACAGTAGGAGCTTCATTTCAGTTACACTCTTAAGCTAAGATTGTCAAGGAACCTCATGCGGGGTCATCCAGGCCCAGCACTTCTAGACATCAAACCCACTTGGGGAGGCTTTAGCTTAGCACACAACCATGTCAGATTGCAGACCAGCTCATGAGTTTGCAAGTGTTGCATCTCCTGTTTCTCTAAGATTTTCTTATTAAACTGTTTCTTTGTAGCTCCGTTTGCTGGTGGTGATTGTGCAAGGCCTGATACACTTGCTGGTTGACCTGATTGACTCTCTGCCTCTTTATTCAATCATCCTTCGGCTCTGCAGATCTTACAGACTCGCAGGTAGGTCCTTCAGCACTGCACATGCAGAAGTTCAAGGATTTAGCATTATGCATTTAATTTTGATGCAATGGGTAGCTTCTGAATAGAAAGATGCGGGGGGGGGGGCAGGAAAGAACCCAAGGCTCAAGTTGCGCAGTTGTCCATACTGTTAACCAATTCCTGCAAGGAGCAGGATGAGGTTGTCAATGGAAAGAAATTTGATGCTGAAGCAGAATCGGGAACACCTTTACAAAGCCTGTGCAACTAAAAGTGACGTCCAAACAAGGACCCTATAAATGAGTTCATCTTTTGATTCCAGTACCAGGTCAGGTAAAACTTGTGAGAGTTAAACAAGCTGTTAACTTTGGGGGTTTGGGCTCTGAAACAAGCCAAATTACAAAAATCCTTGGAAAATCTGCTGTTTCGAAGGGCTGGATCTACAGTGGCTGTGAATCAGTGGAACTGCTTCGGTTCTGTGCTGACTTGACTAACTGAAGTCCTGAGCTGAGGTGTTTGGATTAATTACAGGGCTCTGGGCAGATTTCAGATAATTGTTCTCTTTTTGAGACTAATCTGTCACCATTTTGAAACTAGTCGTTGTTTTTCTGCTTTTGGTAAGCATCAACCATGGTTTGCACCAGAGTAAAGGATCATTTTGGAATGGGTTTAACTGTCAAACAGCTATGGTTAATCTAGTTAAAATCAAGCACGTCTAAATTATTATCTCCCATCGATTTAAAGAGCATACAGCAGGAATTTAAAATGTAAGAAAGCTTGATCATCACTAAACCAAGGCTAGTCATCAAATGCAAAGGAAGCTTGAGGCAACTGATAACAGCTTTGTCTGTTGGAGCAGTGCCAGGCTTGATTTTGGGAAGGTATAGCTGAGCCATGTTACCAACTCTGTTGCTTTTCCATGTGTGCCTTCAGCAGATTCTTATGAGTTTCCTGGCAGAAACTTCTTAACCCTTCAGGGCTGTCTTTGGAGAACAGGAGATGCTGCTGAAGAAAACTGACCCAGTAAACAGCAGGTTGTAGGGCAGAAGGAAATCTTGTTGCCACTGAGAGATGTAAGCCATATATTCCCATCAGTCTTAGATTACTTCTCCTCAGTTTTGTTCAGCCACCTACCTACTGCAGGATAATAAGCCTCCACCCAGGCAGAGGATTGTCTTCTCTGTTGAGCTTGTTACCTGACTTACTTTCCTTGTTGGCTGTTTGTTTGCTCCTCTTAAACATTTGAAGAAAGAGAACACTGCAATGCCATGCTGCCTGCTAGATGAAGAGGCATCTCTGAGAATTTCTGCAGCCTGTGTTCCTGCCCCAGCGCAAAAACATGTCATTGCAGTGGTAACAGATGGAGCAATTGAATCAAATTCAAAGGACTTTAGAGAGTACACATCACTTGATGTCCTCACTGCTTAGGTTTTGCCTCCCTTTTCAGACTCAGAACTTGGATAAGACATCCTCTGGCATATGTTATGGCAGCTGATTTTACAGGCACCATCAGGATGGTTCTACCAACATGAATGGATAGCTTTTCCTGTCAGCAAGGGGTTAGTGCAGTGTTTAAGTTCAACTCAGTTCAGTCGTGGCATCTGGCCTCCAAGTTATTTGACTCAGTTTCTGAATTGACAAAATATTACACTGATGAAGCCTAGGCCAGGATAAGTGAATGATCCATGTGCACACGAGAAACAAAATCCATATCTTCTTTCCATGCATCCAAAGTGAAATACTTCGGACTTTACAAAGCTTTTTGCACATATATCAAAGCTGATGTCCTCTGTGCAAGAGTTCTGTCCGCCCAGTGTCAGCTCAAGGGATGCCACCTTGGTTGGGATGAGTACACTGTGATGTCAGTTTGTAGTGTGAAGTAAGGTGTAGCAGTGAGGTTCGGGGGTCTCAAACTCTGCCCGCACATGAGTTACCAATCTGCTGTTTGATTGTGAACATGTCAGTTCATTTTCTCTGTATTTCTCTTTCCCCCTTGCCCAATATTCACATCACAAACTTTGGGGCAAGTTTTGTCATGGTTCTGTAGGACCTGTCATGGTGGTGTCTCTATGATTACTGGAATACAAACAAGCAGTGAGCTTGCTTTAGTGCGCTGTCATGTGAAACAAAGCAAATGGGTTTATGTCCTGACCTTTCTTGTACCATCGATGGTGCCTGTGTACAGAAAAAGCAGAACCCTGTGCTCTGGAGTTGGCTGGCAATCACAGAATAGTTTAGGGTTCTTCTCTGTTAGAGTGATCTGCAGTAGACCAAGCCTTCCTGCTTTTTCTGTGAATTGCTCAGACTCCTGAGCGTTGTTGTAATCTATAGGTTAATCTAAAATAAATTTGTAGCCTTTTTGTGCATGTATTTTCCTAAAAGTTTAAGACTCTTGAACAATTAAATAATCTAAGAGATTGTTGGCTTGCAGCTGTAGAAGGGAAGTGTGTGGCCATGACCTGCAGAAGCAGCATTTTCTGGTCGAATGGACTGTTCCTAGGATAAGACTCCAGAGTGCTCGACCACGTACCTGAAACTTCAGTGCACACTTGTTTCTGTCTCTATCTGACAAATTGCCTGCCTGAAAAGTTGTTCCTGGAATGGCTTAGACACTTCCTCTTAGCCAAAACTCAATGAATCACACTGAACACTTTTTGTCACCCAGCACATTTGCTTATTGAGACCCAGGGTACTCGAACATCTTTTTGAAGCCATCAGGGAAGCCCATGTTTCAATGCAGTCCAGTAAAATGCAAATAAATCCTTCCTGTCCTGTACAGAAAAGGCTTTACGGTTTGGGGAGAGAGTTTAAACCAGAGCTCTCTGCTATACAAGAGCATTTCTCTCCCAGGAATAAACTGTATAATTTTAATTCAAAGCTTGAGGAAAAAGAGAAGATGTTTTGGTTTTTAAATGTGCAAGAGTCACATAGATACTATAGCAATGAGGCTTACACAGATGAAGAGTTTTATTTCTATTTGTACTCCTGAGTCACTGTTTGATCTGTGGCAGATCGTTTCATTACTCTTGCCTCATCTTTTTACCTGTAGAAAGGAATAATAGGGGCACACTTGGCTGGTACAGGTTTGCAGAAGATGGATTGGTTTTATTTCTGTGAAGTGATTCGAGACCTTTCAAAGAAAAATGTGTCTCTAGTCGTAGTTGTTACCTTTGTTTGAAACATCGCATTAAACGTTCATGTGCACTATGTCACTGTTGGAATCCAAAAATCTTTCCTATTTATCTTTCAGTATTGTGAATGTAGCAAATCCAAGAGGAAATATAAAAGTGGCAGTTTTGATGGGGTTAGTGGCGTGTTAAGAATATATGAATGCTGGGATTAATAGGCAATGATTGCTCTGAAACATTTTTAATGCCTCTAGGCCAGCCACTTTCCTCCCTTAGTCTGAAAGAGGGAAAGATTTGCACATGTGCTGTATCCACATGAGTACAAATTAAAGGCGAGTTCTCTGCCTGCTATTAACATGGAGTTGCCATTCTGATGGAAGTTTGGGAAAAGAGAAAGATTTTTCCGTCCCTTTGTCATCATCAGGTCTGGCTGTATGATTTCTAGGCTTTGTGCTTGCTTTAGGACTGTGTTTTCAAGCTGGAAGTCAGAGGGCTGCTTTTAATGGAGCTAAGAGAAACACATCGTTTGTCATTATGATTAAAACCACTATAGAGAGAATCTGTGCTTCCTGTTGCAAATGTGTAAGGGTTCACAAATCAAGAAAGGTCGAAGGCTCCATTTCTAGGAAATTGGTGCTTAGCCAACAGAGCTGAGCAGAAAATGGCATGGTCTTTTCTTCAAGCATGGACTTGGTTTCCTTGTTTTGTTTCTTTTCAGCTGGTGTGAAGTTCAGAGTCCTTGAGCAGCAGGATGGGAAACCTCTTCGACTCCTTATGCAGGTAAGCCATTTGTGCCCTCCATGACATTTTCTGCTGCAGGCTTCACCTCAGATTGACCCCAAGGTCCTTCTCTCTTTTGTAGCAGTTCTGAAACTGGTCCCACTGAACGGTCCCACTTAAAAAATTTCAGCTGTGAAGTGCTGAAATGAGGGAAACGTGTTTCACATCACAATGACTAGCTGCTGCTTTCTCTTCTTTTTAATACCTGCTTGAGTCCTCCCTTTAGAGAAAATGCAGTGTCCTGTATGGTGTCAAATGAAATGGGAAAGATAGGAGAAACATGGAGCTCTGTTACTTCTGGAATTAAGACTTCACGTCATTATCACCTCGCTTCCTGGCTCTATGCAGCTTCACCTTAATAACTGTTGAACACTGAGAGAAGCAAAAGAAGGCAGCTAAACCATCCAGAATGAACGACAGTTAAGGGCTTGTAAAAGATCTTCCCCTCCAGATGTGCTGAAAAGCCTTAGCTGCTCCATGATGCCAGCAGGATGAGTGCGTGGGCGAGACAAGAGAGGGAAGGGCCTTCTTATTCTCCTGAGTTGCTCTGGCAAAGTACACAGAAGAAGATTACCTGTGTTTTTGTAAACTCACATTTCCATGCTCTGTCTTCAGAGATACTAAAGGAATTTTTTTTCTGAGAAGAAATTATGTGATGGTAGCAGTGAAGTTCTCATTACGCTTTCAGGAGTGATTGTGAGATTTCCATTTCCTCACTTTGCAGGAGTACTGCTATATCACAGGGTTGCTTTTCTTGCTCTTTGCATCCTAGGAGGAGAGTCTGCAAGTAGCATATAGAATTTAAAAAACACTTGGATGCTGGGGGAATGTGTGGGAAGGAATTAGCTGCAGCTTCCCAGTTCTCTTGCTTTTTCCATCACTGGTCTAGCCCCAGCCCTATTTCAGCAGAGGTCAGATTAGCACGGAACCAGCACACCAGCTAGCAGCAGTTCAAAAGGGAATCCCTTCAACAGATGTCTTCTAGGGCAAAACTAGCATTTCATAAGCATGCTGTCATCCCAGTTCCTATCTTTCTGTAGGGTAGTGATGCAAGAACCAAAATCTGTCATTCGTTGTCACCAGAAGACTCCATAAAAAGGAAACCAGACACCAAAGATGAGGCACAGGAGCTGCTGAGCAGAGAATTTGGCATCGGTGTTTGTGAGATGAGGTAGATAGCTTCTCCAGAGGCAAAAGATCACGACTTAGAGAGCAGAGGCAGTGAGTCATACGAATATGATGAATTTTCCTTGGACCACTGCAGAAATGTCCTTTTGCTATCTAGAATATAGCATAAGTCATCATATCAAGAGGTGGAAGTGCTTTAGTGGATGTCTCTCTTGGCCTTCTGCTCAAATAATAATGAACAGCGAGTCAGCAAAGGCACTTTTTTGCTCTTTTTGTGCTGGTGGAAATGAAAACTGGGTTTATGTCAGAAATCCTGCTGAATATACCACTTTCTGATAGGTCTTTTGAGAAGACAATCTAAAAAGCCTATTTTTAAGTGACATGCTAAAATTCTTATTTATGGTACATAATGATGTAGAAATTTTCTTTCTAGAAATTTCACGGTGGCTTTGTCCACTCCCCGTATGGTACCCCTCTGGAGCTATGCTTGGTGGAAGTAAGGCTGTATGCTTGTAACTATGCCCAAAATAATTTAAGTTCTAGGTGACTGATACATTCACAGCTGTCCTTTGGGGTGCTGGTAATGGATTAGAAATCAATAATGCTGGCTTTGAGCATTCACTTTGAGCTTGTGGTTTAGCCGAGTGATTATTTTTTTATTTTTAAGATCGTGTCACTGGAATGCAAAGTCCAGACACAGGCAGGCAGAGGGTGGGGGATGATATTTCCATTCCAAATGCTACTTAATTTTCTCCAGGAAGTCTTACACAGTTCAGTATTTTCATTAGTGTTTAGAAATAATTTATTTTGGTGCACAAGAAGAAGTATTTCTGGCAGTGTGGCTCAACTGAACTGATAGCCCAGTGAGAAGAAATGATGAGTTTGATTCCTCTGTATACCTTCTGCTAGAAGTGTTGTCTTTCACAGCAATTGCTTTGAAAAGGGTTAAGCAAAAGAGGAAGGGAAAAGGGAACAGCTCCATTATGAAACAAAGGATGTATATTATATCAGGGTGTATTATAGCTTTGGACTAAAGAAATTGCATAAAAGGAACTCATATTGCCACTTCCCTAATAAACGGTTGCTTTTGTTTTGCTTGTTTGTTTCCATTTATAATAGGAGAGGCAGGCGCATATATTGTGCTGGGCATAAAATCATCTCTTGTATTTTCTCAGTAGGCAAGTGTTACTGCTCGGTATCACCACTCTGCCTATGGATGATTTTCAATGAGAAATGTTGTGTCCAAACCTTCCAGCCCACGTAGCTAATAGTCAAAGGAACACACGCTATGTATCTCCCTTGTATAGCAGCAGTTCCTATCCTCCCCCAGCATGTTTTCACTTAAAACATACTGGTTTGCCCACAGCTGAGGACATAGGCAGAAATAGTTACTCAAGTTTTACTGTTGTTTGTTTTGGGGGCAGATTTCTTTGGTCTTTGGGTTTTTTTCTTTCTGTTTTCTTTTTTTCAGCTAACTGTCTATGACCACAATGCAATGAGGTTGGTTATAGTCATGCAGAATGTCCCATAAATGCTGTGGTCGATCCTTGGCCTTTAGGCTGTAAAATGTGTTTGAAATATGAGCTGCATGAGTTTGGGTTAGACATACCTCAGGTGGTATGAGCTCTGCTCTTCTGTTTCTGGTACAAATGTTCATTTTGATTGCATTCAGAACTAGTTTCCTGTGAATCTGTCTGGGACCCATTTAATATCTGCTAATGAGTCAGTGTCCCACAGCCGGACCATGCTGGGTCTGGCTGTTCCTTGGCTTCCTTCAGCCCCTGCGAGCTGCTGCCCGGGCCTTTTTCCTAAACTTCATAGGGATGCTTCTGTGTACAGGCATTTTCTCCTTCTCCTTCAGCAATGTTGTACTTTGAAACTAATTTGACAAAAGTCTCCAGGACTAATTCTAATGAACCTTTGCTTAATCACCCTTTCCCAGAGCTCCATCTTTGTAGGCACTCTGAGTTCATCCTCCCGCTCTCCATGAGCACCAGACAGCTGAAGCAAACTGGTGGTACAGGCAAACTCCCAGAAAACTGGTTGCTCTTCAGTGGACAAAAGAAATATTCAGCTTTTGACAAAGTACTGACTGTCTGCGTGGTTTTTGCTGTCTCTCTTTCCTTCTTGTGGCTAGATTTTCTACGGTGAATTACAGTCTCCTTTCATGCAGCTGCTTCATTGGTTCCAGCATAGCTGGACCCTTTCATTAGAGGAGGATGTCCTTCCATTTCCCCCCACTGTCCAAGCTTCCTCTAGCTCTGTAAGTCACCCCTTGGCATCTCTCATGGTCTGTTTTCTGAGATCCACCATTTCTGTGTAATCTGTTTAGTCTTTTGGAGACAATCTATTGGTGTGCATCCTTTTCATGCATCAGATCTTGACCAGATTAGATCAATCCTCTGAGCTTCACCTATCTCTCTACCCTGAAATGCTTCACTAGAATGAGATTTTCCAAGGTCTAATGTGCTTCTGTTGCCCCTTGTCCAGCTAACATGTCTGTCTGCCTCCCCCATCTTCCAAAAGGTTGATACAGCAACTTTGTGACCATAATCAGAGGCCATGAGCTTTTGTAGGCAGAGACTCCAGACGTGGTCATTCTTGGGATGGTGATTGAAATAAAATTTTAAAAGATGAACTCAGACAAGGAGACTTAATTTAAAATGGTAATGAGCAGCCCTGCATGGCATTGTGTGGTATGCATCCTGTTTTGCTAGGACTCCATTCCACTGAGTGGGTATCAGGTCATATCAGGCTTAGCCTAAAGCATAGCTCTGGGCTGAGGGCTTAGCACATTAAAGAAGTAGGCTCATATAAGATATGGCTTAACTGGCACGTTATAGAGGAGTTCCTAAGAGTCACAATGCACCCCCAACAGAGTATTGCTGTCTGTGGTGGGAGGCCCCCATCTCTCCAGCCACTGCAACTTCCTAATACAACCAAGGCAACAGTTCCACACCCTTGTGTAATGAGCATCACTCTCAAATCCTGCTGGTGCTTGCGTCTGCTTCTCTGCTTGAAAATGATTCTAATAATACTCCTTGCCAAGCTTGATTTGTTAATGTTTTGGGATGTTGTAGAAGGCTAAACAGCTTTAGCTAGCCAAAGAGGGATTCTGATGCTTTGTGAGTAGCAGTATTGATGTTTTAACGGAGGCCGGTGCTATGCAAAAGTTGCACCTGCCCTCCTGAGCTGCCCGTGTTTCTTACTACAACACGTTTTCATTGCTCCTGTCCCTCTTTCTTCTCCTCATAGATCAACCCTCTATCATATGGCAGTGTGATACAGACATATAGGCTGCCAACCTACAGCTGTTACCCTAAGGATTCCTGGACATCTCTCTGCAAGAAGCTGTTCCTTGGAGAGCTAATCTACCCTTGGAAACACAAAGGAGAGAAGCAGGACTAAAGACAGCAAAAGAGCTTGAGAGACTTGGTCAGAAAAACATATTGAATCCTAATGCTTTTGGACCAAAGGCATCTCAGAGCCAGCAACTGCTAGATCCCTTTAATTAGATTTTGGTAACATGGGAGGGGCTGAATTTTTAAAGGCAAGTATTTTTAAACATTATTTTTCAACTTCCCTACACTGTGTTTGTGTAATATGCTAATGATTATTTTTGAAGCAAAAGGTTAAACCCATCAGTGCCTCATGAAACCAGCATTTAGTGTAATCGAGGAAGTACCTCCCGAATGGTTTGATGATGTATACATCCTTCCATGTAAGCTCACAGGGCCGTATTAAAACATCCCTTCGGGTGGTTCAAAGCCACAATGCTGAGGTGCGTTCTGCCGAAGGGTATTTTGGACCTTTTATGCTTCAGCCTTCAAGCCAGCTGATCAAAACCAAGATGGAGGAGGATTAGCTTGTAGAGTCATACACTGAAGACTGTACAGTGGGGCTATCTGGGTTCATAGGACATATTCTTTTCCTTTTGGGTGGGCTTGGATTCATCCTCACTGCAGCACCAGAGGAGGTGTTAAGCATAGTGACAGTGGGGCTGGAGGCCCAGAAACACAGACTGCTGTACGTTTGTGCATATATGGTCCCATCTACATTTTTTCAAAAGCAAATATTGTTCTGGGGAGAGCTGAGCCCTGAGCTGACACCAGAACTGAAGTGCAGAGCACACAGCCTCAGACCCCAGACTGCTCAGGTTTATGTGGCAGCAAGCCATGGTGGCTGAGAGCTCTGGGCTCTGCCAGGGCTCAGGGCTTTTTCGCTTAGTTGCAGTGTAAGGGAAACGCAGCTTTGCTGAGTCCAGCTCTGGCTGGTGGGTCTGCCAGAAGACTGCAGCAGCCCGGCTTGTTACACAGCTCAGCCAGCTCAGGGAAGCGTGTGCTGTACTCCCTTACAGGGTCAGTTCATCCCCCTGTTTCTCAGGGCCCAGGTGAGAGCCTCACCATGTGGTGCCTCATCTTTTGCACTTTCTGATAGTCAAGGAGCTTTTACATTTATCTCAGATATGAGACATTTAAAGCCACTTCTTTCCCTGAAACTACAGACACATTTCTCTTAAAAGAGTTTTCCTGCTTTGGATACTACCTCCACAGTGCAGCAGTGCTCAGCTTTTCGGTGTCCTGGTCTGATTGTGTGCTCATTTTGATGTGAGTCTTCTGTTCCATGTCTTGGGGATAGTGCCTCTGCACACAAGAGCTTGATGTCCCACTAGGTACTTTGTTGTTGTGTAGACATTTAAATACAATCGTTACCCAAAAGTACACTTTCTCCAGGTCTGCTAGCTCCTCTTGCCCCAGCTGAAACAATGATGTAGTATCGTTGTACCCCGCTGCCACTTTGCATGCCTGAAGTGATTGCATTAACTGGCACGTGAGAGGTGTGCTGGATCCTGCCCCCTTTTCCTTTGTCTGTCCAAGGAACCAAGGATGGAGGGGGAAGAGGAGGATGTGTTGTGACTGCAGTGCTCAGCCCTTCTCTGGAGGTCTGCCTGTGTTTTCCACAGGGAGTAGGTGGAGGCAGGGCAAGGAGCCATGACAAGGTGCCCTGGGCTTTAGTAGCCTTCAGTCAGCACTTCCACTGGCAGGATAAGAGTTTCGTACCCCAGCCCCATGTCTCATCCATGTACTTGAAGCTGTCACAGAAGAGAAGGGGTTATGGCCCTGCTGCTTTAAGACATCCCTGGCCAGATATATTCGCGTTGTCTGTAACTGCTAAAAGCCTCTCATGGTGCAGCCACTACCTCTTCAGTTATAGCTCGATCAGGAGAAAATAAGCTCTGTAGGCAGGTTCTTAGTTCAGTCATTCCTTAGCAGGCAAACACAGGAGCTGCCAAGGTCTTACAGTTTTCTTAAGGACATCATGAAGGGAGGCAGTTGCTACCCAAAGAGGATGTCTTATTACCTTGATCCAGGGAAGAAGGGCACATCATTGAAGAAAGCCAGCATGGCAAAAGCCTCCCCTGCACTGTTTGCCACTGCAGGCTCTGGGTGGGACACCACTGGCTGCAGAAACCGGAGAGATCTTTGGTCATCTTTAATGCTCAGTGCTTAAAACTCATGTACAAATACAGTATCTTCTTCTTTTGGAATATCGGTGCCCAAGTATTTCTCTCCACTCCATGTGTGAATAACTCCAGGTTGTGATCCATTTCGTGGATGAATGGTCTGAATAATGTTTCTCACTTCAGCTTAAGTCAGTGTCATGGAGACCCATCCTTACCTGGCACTCAGCGGAGCAGATTTACACTTTACCTCCTTCTCATGTTTCCACTGGAGCTACTAAATAATATTCCCCCTGCTTCCTCCCACGCCTGCATAGTTTGGTTTACTAACTGCTGTGAGAAACTTTATTTTTGATCTTGTGAAAATAATGTTCCTAATATCATGGCTTTTAAAATCTTTCTGTGAGACCAGACAGCTCATGATGGTCCTAATCGTGGCTGTCCTTTGGGATCAAGTGACCTGAAAGCCCCAGAGACTGCACAGAGCCATGAAAACCAGCAAATGTGACCTTCCTGTTGGGAACCTGCCAAACATATTAGACGTTCCAGTGTTGGGTCTGTTTACTAAAGGCTGATACTGACTCCAGGGATGGAGAAATATCAAACTGAGAAGCAGCTCCTCCTCAAACCCAAGAGCCTGAATCTTCTGTGACACAGAGGACCTTGAGTAGCCCAACTGGGAAATGACAGCCCCTTGTGGGTGCGGTTCTCCTGTGTCACACAGAACTGTTGCCTGAGCTGTCTTACTGTTTCTCATACTCGGTGTTCTTCTTGCCCGTGATGGTATCTGAGCTTATGAGCTTCTTCTGCTGGATATTTGCCATGTCTCTCCTCTTCCTTTCCAGTCACTGCTGTGAAATAGTCTTCCCCCACCCTTTTCCGATTCTGCGCAGAGACATTACAACAACATAGCAGACATCCTGCTCAGGAACATTTGACCTTATGTCATCTCTCTAATTAGAAGTTGGGATCAGCATCATCTTCCACAGCAGCACAGACTGGCCTAGTGCTGGCATTTCCTCAGGGAAAAGACTGCTGGTAAGGTTATGGCTCTAATTTATCCTCAGATCTATATTATCCATATCAGTCTTTGGATGAGAAGTAGTTAAAGATTTCAGATCTTTTCTGATTCCTACCACACACCCCTTATAGCAGGCAATGAGCAGTCTTTGCCAGCCATCATTCAAAGACTGTAATCTTGCAGACTTTTTTAATACTGCATTTCCTCATTATTATTTCTTCCACTTTATGGTTCCCAGTGCTGGCACAACACTCAGTATGCCTCTTCAGGTAGGCTTGGGTTTTGTGAAGGAAAACGTGATTCACTGCATGCAAAACTCCATCCTAGATAGAAATTCTGCCTTTGAGAAATACTTTCCTTTCCTAATCAGAATAGCATGTGATGATGCTGAAAGGAAATCTCAATAATTACGCTGCACTGAAGGCTCTGGTTATGGTTTTGGGAGATTTCCCTGATCCTGCAGCTGGACTGTGCCTTGTTCTGCTGGCACATGTGAATATTCCCTCAGGCCCACAGAAAGAGCATTGCACGTATGTATAACCCATATGTCAACTTACACTCTCAGGAGTGTAAGGCAGGAAAATCTCCTGCTTTGTTATCATGCAGATAATGAGTTGCTTTCCTTCTACCCTGGGCTGCCTGATCCTGCAGCCACAACACTATCTTCTTGCTTAACTCAAGCCCTTAGTGATTTACTCTTTGTGCTTAGGCCTGCTGATTACACCATCACAGAATCACAAACTCGTGGAGGTTGAAGGGGCCTCTTAAGATCGTCTGGTCCAACCCCCCTGTTCAAGCAGGGCTACTCAAAGCTGGTTGCCCAGGACCGTGTCCAGATGGCTTTTGAATATCTCCAAGGATGGAGACTACCACCTCCCTGGACAACCTGTGCCAGTGCTTGGTCACCCTCACAGTAAAGAAGTCTTCCCTACTCTTTAGACAGAATTTGATGTCCTTCAATTCATGCCCATTGCCTCTTGTCCTGTTGTGTTATGCTGAGCTAGGAGACACCATAACTCAAATCTCTTAGCGAATTTGAAGATTTGCAGTCCCATGTTGTCTCTGTTCCTGAGCAGCCCTATTCAGGGACTATTCAGCAGTCCCTTTGCCTTTTGGGGGGTATCTAAGCCCTCTGCAGTTAAAGAGGGTTGCCTGCTCATTGAGTCAGTTACCTGACCTGCTCTTTGCCAGCTTTTCACGACCTGGTAGCAGAGAGAGTGCTTGCTCTCCAGCCAAGCTCACTGTCTGCATTCAGCATAGAGTGGAAACTCCGGGGGATGTGGGCAGAAACCCCTAAGCTGGCAGCGTGCAAGTCTGGCTGGATCGGGGAGCCGCCTTTGTGTGGTGCTCTGAGGCTCTGCATGGGTAATCGGTGGCAGCGTGCTGTGAATACAGATGGGATGTGTCTGGATCTCAGCTGATCCATCCACATGATGTGAGGCCACAGGGCTTACCAGCTCGTTCAGGAGCTTTTGGGTTGTATTCCTCTCTGCAGGATAAAACATGTTCAGAGCAGTCCAAACCTTATGTGGGCAGCTGATCTGCCTTCCTGGATGAGAAGAGTGTGCCTATCACCTTTGCATCTGGCTCACCATTTTGCATTGGGAGTGGAACAGCTTGCTGCTTGCAAGAGTCTGTCCCCTTCAGCTCTCAGCTGGCAGCCTCACCTCCAGTCCTTATCCACAGCTGGGCCTGGACCTCCAACCAAGAATCCTCAAACTCCCCACTTATTGTCTCAGCAAGCTAAATATGAGGAGGGTACATGCAATTATGAATGCTGTAGGCAACAGAATGTAAACCCTTCATTTCCAGACAGGGGATGAGGCTCAGGAGCAGATGGAAGTGCTGGGTGTGCTGCTTGCCCAGGGAAGCACCAGAGCCAGGGCCCTGCTCTGCACTCACTGGGGGCACAGAGGGGCTGTGTGTGCATGTCCCGCCTGGAGTGTTATTTAAGCATCTGGTATTGGGGAAATTTGTGAGAACTTCACAACTGTTGTAATCAGTCCTCCTACTTACAATGTTTTCTGTTTTTAAATAAAGTATTATGAAAGAGTACTGAAACATTTACAGTTTAATTAAAAGTGTGTGTGTGTCTTTGCCTGTGAAGTTTGATGAGGAAGTTTGACCTACTAAATGTTAAGCAGGAGCAAAGTGCTCACGTAGCAGCAATGCACTCTTTGTTTTAAAATGTCACCGTTAACACCATTTGAAGGTGACTTCCTTCCCACCCCAGCCCTGATTTAAAATGCAGCAGTCCAGCTTACCCGTCCAAGGAACAACTCCTGGCTTAGTAAACAGACTTGCTTCACGCTCATCACGGTACCGTTCCTGCAGACAGAAGTGCCTGGCAGAGCGATGGCGTCACTAGCAGGGCCTGTGTCGGCAGGTCTGTGCACAGTTGGGACCAGAGAAGCTCTCCGCGTACCGGTTGCAGGTGCTTGTGTTTCAGAGTTTCTGTTCTGCTGACAGGTGAATTTTTTGGTTAATTAAACCTTTTAATCAGAACTTAAATGGATTTTGATTACACTAGAATAAAGATGTTGGGAGAAAAAAATCAAGCTCTTCCCTCTTGTTTAACTTGCCGCTGAGGACCTGTGTGACTGCCTCAGCAGCATCTGCCGCTGCCATAAGGACTGGGCCCGGTGGCTGCTGGAGGCTCGGCTTGTCCGACCGGGCTGCTCATCCTGGTCCTGAGGCCTGGCCGGGCGGTTACTTGATCTCTGCTCTCCACACACACAAAGTATTTTGCCACTTGTCCAGCTGAGAGTGTTCTGCTAAGGCCAAATCATGAAGCCCTTACCCCAGCTGATCCAGCAGATCCTGCCTCAGGCCTCGGAGACAGTTGAGGGGATGCTCCTCCAGCTTTGTTTTATTCCTATGATTCAGTGAGGCGCTCCTTTGTTTTCTGTGACCCTACCTGTGTGATGTGTCGCTGTTCAGGGTGAGGGGGACAAGCCTCTGCAGCATGTACATTGTGCAATCCGAGCAGGAGCACAGGCTGCGCCTGGGAATGATGGGTGCCTCGTGGCCACTCCTCTCCTTCTCACATCCGAGCAGTCGCACCCCTGACTTCTCCTCTCCTCTCCTCTCCTCTCCTCTCCTCTCCTCTCCTCTCCTCTCCCTTTTCCTCTTCCTTTTCCTCTTCCTTTTCCTCTTCCTTTTTCTCTTCCTTTTCCTCTTCCTTTTCCTTTTTCTTTTTCTCTTCCTTTTCCTCTTCTCTTCCTTTTTCTCTTCCTTTTCCTCTTCTCTTCCTTTTTCTTTTTCTCTTCCTTTTCCTCTTCTCTTCCTTTTTCTCTTCCTTTTCCTCCTCTTCCTCTTCCTTTTTCTCTTCCTTTTCCTTTTCTCTTCCTTTTTTCCTTCTGTTCCTTGGCCATTTGCACCCAGCTGCCTCTTGCCCAGCTAGCAGCACCCAGTTCCACTGGCCTTCCACAGCATGCCATCGTCCAAGCAGGCCCAGGGCATCACTGGTTGCCGGTGGTTGTCTGAGGCCACGCAGAGCCGGTGTGTGACCACAACCGGAGCACTGTCACCGGCAGAGCCCTCGCGGCTGCCATGTGCCATGTTGCAGGAGCCCAGCAGCGAAGCAGGGTTGCTCCAGGCCAGCTGAGTGTCAAGCGCAGCCAGCTGGATGCAGGGCCATGGCAATGTCCCCACGCTGCAGCGAGCCTCTGCCAGGATTGCACCTCTACGTCTGCCTCACGCCGAGGCTGCTGCCTCCCGCAGAGTTCTGCCATCAGCTCCTGAAACAACCCCACTGCCTTCTCCGTGCTGCTCCTCTCTTGTAATGATTCCCATCAGTCTGGGCTCAAGTTTGGTTTCCACCATCCCACCAAGGAGGTGAGAAATCATTTGATTGAGCCATAAACCAGGGCTCTGGGGTAGGCCCTGAAGGAGTAGCAGGATTGAGAACCAGAGGCTAAGAGAAACGAAATCGGGGAGATTCCTGCCCATCCTCCTCTTCCCACCCGCTCCCCACCACTTCGGATCCAATGGACTGGTGGACAAAAATGAGAGGACTTGCTTTTCTCTCCTTCTGGGGAATCCAGGCACAGACAGGTCCCCCCTCTCCACTTCCCCTGCTCCACCATCCAAGGCTGTGCCCTGGGGCAAGAGTTTCTCGCCTGAGCCCCTGCTCCCCCAGGAATGCTGTCAGCAGCAGCTGGGGGTGGCAGCAGCTCCAGATAGAATCAGCGGGACATCTGCTATTTCATTTTGCTTTTGCAGAGACTGGATGAGCTGGGCTGTTTGGGAGGCAGGGGTGGGGGGACAGAAGGGGGCTGTGTTTGGCTGCTGCCAAAGCAGACAAGCCAAACCGAGCAGTGCTGAGTGTGCAGATACCCTCACCCCGTGGGGATACAAACCCCTCATCAAAACAAGCCCCCCCCAAATGAGTTTACACCGCACGCCTCCAAGGCAGCAAATGAGCTTAAGCCCTCAGGCCACAGGAGAGGAGAGGGAGCCAGGCTGGGACCACCGAAGTGAGGGGCAGCCCCCCCACCCCAGAGCCCTGCCACCTCTCCTTACGCTATGAGCACGGAGGAAAGGGCTTTACCATCTGCCTTGCCCAGGCTGGGCAGGGTCAGAGCATCACCCTCCTGCATGCAGCACAGCACCCAAGGGGCAGAGGTGCTGCACGCAGCTCACCAGAGCACCGGAGGGTCCCTTGTCCCCAGAACCGCTGGGCCCTGCCACCCCGTGGGGTGCTCAGATGAGGCATCTTGGCGCCCAGAGCTTATGTCTCAGCCAGCTGAGGACTGATGCATTCGTCACTGCCCAGTCCATGGCGCTGCATGTTGCCAGTCCATCACCTCTGAGGGTGGAAAGTCCCCTTGGCTGCATGGCCAGCGTGGTGGAGCCAGGCCAGTTGCCTGGTCTCGGTCCACCCCACTTCAGCCCATTTTACAGATTCCCCTTTGCCAGCCCCATTTTTGGGGGATCTTTGGCAGAGTCGGTGATGGGGGTTATCTACGCACCCATGGCCATGGCTGTCCTGGCCCATTGCTTGATGGCAGAGCAATCCCCAAGGGAGCAAGGTGAATCAGCTGTGCAGTAAAAGACAGGTTTGGGCAGCAATTAATATTTTATAAAAGCAAGAAGTCTCACTGCTGCTGCAACTCGAGGAGCGCGAGCCAGGGAGCAGAGCAGGAGGAGGAGGAGGAGTGGAGGCTGGAGGAAAGCAGAGCAGAGGAGCTGACTCACCAGCACAAGGGAGGGCTGTGCTCAGCCCCGCCGAGCTGAGAGCCATAGGCTTCCATGCTACTGGGCAAGGCAAGAGCCCTGATCCTGTGTTAAGCTGCAGCACCAGCTACACAAAGGCCAGGGTGGCGGGAGGTGTCTCATGTAGGATTGGGCTCCAAGACTTATAGAAATGTGGGAGACAGAAGGGCAGGGGATTGGGGGGGGGCAAGGCAGCAGGAGCAGAGGGGCCAAGGGCACCAGGGCTGCACGGGGACATCTTCGTAGCAGGCAGCAGGGACGGATACGAAGGATGCTGGTGTCCTCCCAGCATGAGGCAGAGGGGAAGGGATTCAAAACTGGGACAGGAGCAGAGACGAGGCAGGACAGAGGGAGGTGGGACCGCTGTGCCCCGAGCTGGGAGCTGCAGCCTGAGAGCTGGAAGAGGAACAAAGGTCAGGAGTGCTGGAGCATGATGGGCCTGGGTGGTGGGTGCCACCCTGTCCCCCCATCACCACTTTCACCCTGCGCTGGCCCAGCAGGATGGAGCTGAACCACTTGCCGGCATCTGTGAGGTCCCTGCACATCCCAGGTGTGTCCTTGCCCTGGGATCTGTGGTGCCACCAGTTTGCGCTTATGGCACAAAGCTGCTCCCGGCAAAGTGGAAGCTCGTGCTCTTCCCTTCCCTGGCAGTGCCCCGGCGATGCTCACCCAATGCCACCAGCACTGGGAGTGACCCATCACCCCATGGTGGGACACCACCATCTCCAACCCTCCTGTGGGACCTCCTCTGCCCTGCGGGAGCCATTTCCAGGGTGGTTTGGCAGTGAGGTCAAGGGGAAAAGCATCTCCCCCCATCCATCCCCTGTCCCTCTCCATCCATGAGTGACACCAGCCTGGGTGAGGTGGGGTCCCTGAGCCCCCTCCCTGGGGCTAAACCCCTTGGGCAGGGAGGAGGGAGCAGGGTACCCATGTGTAGGCGCGGATACACGTGCAGGTGGGAACAGGTCCCTGGCACCCTGTAATGCAGCAGCGGAGCTGCGAACGCGCAGCCTGACGCTCCCAGCCAAACATGCCAACCCCAACCCACCTCCTGCTCCGCCAGCGCATCCACAGGGTTGACCCCCAAATCTTAATTTGCTGCAGATTCTGCCACACTCTTCAGTCCTTTCCAGAGCTCTCCGGCACTCGCAGCTGCTGGGAACTCCCCAAAGGAGCCACGGGAGCTGCAGCATCTCTGCATGCTGATAAGCATCCCCGGCACTCGCTGGGCTGGGGGCCCCTTGCTCCTGGGTTTGGGGCAGACACACATATCATTCTAAATGGGACTAATTGGCGGCAGCCAGGCTGAGAACCTAATTAGCAGGCTGCCTGCTCGAAAAAGTAGCCGGGACGCATTGTTTGGCACAGGGATTTGTCAGCGATGCTGGCAGGGAGGGGACCTTCGCCCAGTTGGGCACCGGCACCTTCCCATGGGAATCCCGTGGGATCGGGCCCAGGAGTGGCTCCTCGTGGAGCCGGGATCTGCCAGAGGCTGCTGCCAGGCCGATGCCGAGGGTTTCGGATGGAGGCTGGCCGGTGCCGGTGAGATGCCGCTGGAGCAGCAGGAGCGGTTATGGGTGCCGCAGCCCTTCATGGGTAAAGGCTCAGCCTGGCGTCCACGGCCCCCACGGCCGTCCCGGTCCCCTGGGGACACGCTGGATGCCACCTCTCCAGCCCCAGCCCTCGGTGGGTGCTGGCTGCCCCGTCAGCCCTCCCCAGGCCTTCCCCACCGACTGTGGGGGGCGTGCGCCTCCCACCCCCCGTAACCCACCCCTGCGAGCTCCCCCATCCCCGAGGCCCCCTAATACCGGGGTGCCCCCCCCCAAGACCCCTGGATGCCCCCCAATCCTGGGTGCCCACCATTCCTAGGTGCCCACCCCACACCTGGATGGCCGCCCCACACCTGGGTGCCCCCACACGCCGGCCGGCCCCGCCACGACCGCCCTCCAGACTCGCTTTCCCATCATGCTCTGCTCCGGCGCGCCCCGCGCTGCCGCGGCCGCCCCCCCGCAAGGCACGCCGGGACCTGTAGTCTGTACCCGCGTCGCCCGTCCCTCCGCCGGCCCCGCCCCGCAGCACCGCCCCTCGAGAGCCCGGAGGGGCGCGCCGGGGCGGGGCCGGCTTTGACGGACGCGTCGCTAAGCCTATGGAAGCGGCGGTACCCGGGAGAGGGGGCGGGCTCTGTCGCCGCCTCTCCCTCGGCCCGAGCGGGCGCTGCGCGGCGGCGCCAGGCGGAGGCTGCGGCCGTGGTGGCGGC
>NW_010972624.1:383989-426380 GCF_000737465.1 Haliaeetus leucocephalus
CGGGGGGCGCTGAGGAGCCGGCGGGGCCGGGCTGCTTTCCTCCTTCCTCCTCCTTCCTCCTCCCTCCCTCCTCCTCCTCCCGCCGCAGGTCCCCAGCGCGTCCCTCGGCGGAAGATGCGAGGCGAGGCGGAGGGCCGGCTGTGAGCTGCGGGCGGGGGGAGAGGCCCGGCGGTGTCCCCGGAGCGGGGCCGGAGCCCCCCTCCCCCCCCTCCTCAGGCCGGCGGGTGGCGGAGGATGCGGGTCGGGCCTCCTCGCCGATGAGAGGGAGGATGGGAACCCAGGGCAGCCCGGTGAAGAGCTACGATTACCTCCTCAAGTTCCTGCTGGTGGGGGACAGCGACGTGGGGAAGGGAGAGATCCTGGAGAGCCTGCAGGACGGGGCCTCCGAGTCCCCCTACGCCTACAGCAACGGTAAGGGGGGCTGGGGGGGGGCCAGGATCGGTCCCGCGGCCTCCCGGGGGGAGCCCGCACCGCAGCACCCGCGTCCCTGTAACAGGCAGCAGCGGGGACCCGGGCGAGGGGTCGCTGGCCCTGGGGAGATCAGCGCTGGGGAGGGAGGGAGGGAGGGGGGGAGGCGTTGTTTTGCTTTTTTCCTTCTAATTTTTTTTAATTTTTGTATTGACTGGAAGCGAAGCGCGGTTTGTCAGGGGTCGCGTGGCTGGCAGCCGAAAGGCCACGGCTGTTGCTTAAAATCCTGAAGAGCTGCAGGAGAATTTGGCTGGGGAGACGGCAGGGGGTCGGTGCCTGATGTAATCCCTGGATGCGTGAATCCCCCAGCGCAGCTGGACCCTTCCCAAGGGGAGCTCTGCCTCGGCACCCGGCTTAAAAGAGCCGAGCTGCTTTCCCATGGCCGCCGCAGGGGTTAACGAGCTGTACCCAGAGGAAGCAGGGTCTGTAACAAAAGAACAGGAGCCTTATTTCCAGGCCAGAGCTGCTCTCACTTGGTAGCTGGCTACTGCGAGCGCAGCTTGGTCCGCCTCCTGCAAACATCAAGGTTTCTAATGGAGCCCATGACAGACCATTAACTACAGTGTCACAAGACCATAATTAAGAGCCAAGGAGTGGCGCTGCGTTATTTCCTGCGTCCCCTCGCTGCAGTTAAAGCATAACACGGCCTGGCAGGGTGCAGGTCCTGGGGTGGTTTTCAATCTGTCATCCTTTCCCCCAGCCTCCGTGCAAAATAACATCCCCAAGGGCTCGACAGAAGAGATCTAGTTCAGAGCCTGCATCATCACTGCAGCCGACCCCAGGGCTGGAGCAGGTGGTGTTTAGCTTTCCCTGTAAGCAGGAGTCTGAGGGAATTGGGTGCTTCTCCACGCTCTGCATTGAAGCTGGCTGAATTTAGAGCGTAAAGGAGCGGTGTGGCTCGGCTCCTGACTGCATGCCCAGTCCTTGGAGCTACTACCAGCTTCGTAGGAGCTGATGCAAGCGGGCACCTGCTCCGCAGAGATTTACGGGGAGGTGGTGACTCAGAAGTCAGGCTGCTAGTGAAATGAGAGCAGCAAATTCTGGAGCTAGAAGGTTGTGGTATCGTTCATCTCCTTGGGTGTCTAGCTGAGCTGGTGTGGTTTGCCTTCAAGGAGATGCTTGGTGCTTTTAAGCTTCCCTGAAGAGAGTTTGTGTCTCTGAAGAACCTGCCTCATCTGGGAGCTGCTCCTTGGGGTTAGCATTTACTAAGCAGAAAGGGATGAAGAGTGTAATGGGGTTGTTGTTTTAAGTGAAGTGTTGAAGTTAGAATTGTCTTCTTATAAAAATGGTTTTGACCGCTGTCTTGAAGCAGGCGGTGCAGGAGTCATAAGTACAATTGCAAAGTGAGTGTGTGGTGTGTTCTTTGATATATACATAAAACCCAAAGAACGGTGACTTTGGCTATCACTATAAAAGTTTTGTCTCTGTACCCACTATTTTATAACAACAAAATACCACCATCTTTTTTCTGGAAAAAGACATCTCGGTGAACTAATATTATTTTCAGAACCTTCCCTCATCTTCTGTGGGCAGTTGAAGCCATTCCTAATTAGAGAATTAGGTCACATACTGTTTTTTCACAGTAATATGTGCTCTGATAGTCTCTGCTTCTGTTGCTTCTGTGAAGCTACGTGCCTTTTGGATAATCAGATGGAGTAGCTTTGAAATCTGAGTGAATTTGATACTGCTGATATTCCTGACAGCCTTGGCAATCAAACTCCCTCCATCTCTGGCACAGTTGGGATGTGCGTACTGGCAGGGCAGGCTTCTCTGCCAGTGTGTTTTCACTCTGCCCTGACGGAGAGCATCCCTTGACATGAAGGCACTTAGATTTTGTGAACAGCTAGTGCCTGGCCTCCTTTTTGGCATGTGCCTGATGCTGTCCCAAAACTGCAATGGTGGAATATTGTGTAGAGGCTCTTTTTGTAAATCTTTTAATTGTAAGTGCGTTATCCTCTTCCTTATCCCCCGCCAGACCACATCCCAATTTAAAATAAGTATTGTATTATCTACTACTTATTTGATCTGTCCAGAAACCAGAACTTGCTGTTACCAGTGTGAAATGGGGTATGTTTTAGGTTGATCTTGTGATTGGGACATCTCATGTCAAGCTCAGATCCCTAACCTCCAGTCGGAAGGGCTAAAGCTATTGCGCCTTCTCTGTCTCGTTGGGGTCTGCTGCTTTTACTGTGTTGGCCAATCACAACTGTTTTGACACAGGTTTTTTTAAATATAATGGGAAATGCATTGTCCTTTCAGCTCTGGGAAGGCATACCTTTAAAGCTCTGTATTTTTGCTGCTGCTCTTCTGCTGTACACCTGGCCTCTAGAAAAGGGTTTGAGGGATTCCTTTCTTCTCCATTGGCATCTGGGTGTTGGAACAGCAGGCAACCAAGAGATGAGAAAGCCTTTTTTCTATCAGCATCGCTTTTGCAAGCTGTAAGCAGTCGGCAGCCTCTGCTTGCTTGCATCCAGTATCTGAAAGCCTTGGACGCAGTATGAGCTGTGTCTTTCTTAAAGCATTGTAGTTGCTTCTGTCCATCCTTGTTCAGGATCCCTGAGCAGAAGCATCGCTTCTCAACACAGCCTTATAGCTTGGCACCTCTCACTAAATCAGGCACGTCTTAAACTAGACACCACAGTTCCTGTTGTGTATAGCAAGACCTTAGCAATGTCCTTTATTTAAATTGCTGTTAGAAATTAATCTGGTCCGTATAAGTAGAGGTGGTTGTTACTCCCTGAATGTCGTCGGCCTTTGCAGTAAGAGGCGCGAGTGATGCCCCTGACCATTGCTGCAATCAAGCTGCAAGGGCACTGGGTACAGAACTTTTGGAGACATAAACCCAGCATTTTGAGGAGGAATTTGAGGTCCAGTTGTCACTTGTGTGTTTCTTAGGTTCATGCTGAAGTTACCAAGTGTATAGGTCTCCAGGAGCATCAGGCCAAGCACTTCCTGCGCAGAGCAGGGAGTTTGTCCTGTGTATGTCCCATGGCTGGATATTGTCACCTCCCATGCCAGGCAGGTTTGCAGCTGAGTTGAACTTACATTTTGCTTTCTCTTGGCCAGCTGCAAATGGCCCTAAATCAAGCCACCTTACTAGTATTTTGGTGAAGATGTGGGCTTTTGGGAGAACATTAATGTTCTTTTGGGCTTCCAGTGTTGTCCTCCTTCCCAATTTTCACCCACCTCACTCCCCAAATCTGCAGTGGTGGAGGTAGGGTGCCATTCTTAGAGCCCCATTGCTACTCTTAACACCTGGAGGACCTCACCCGGCAACCGAAAATCCTGCCTTTCCCCCCAAATGCCCTCTCCTCTCAGCACTTGCTCCTTCTCCTGAGGTACAGGGGAGGGCTGTTCTGGCCCCTGTGCTGTGAGCTGCAGTGTTACAGCTGACTCAGAGCAAAACTGCATGCCTTCCTCACAGGCACAAGTCAACTACACAGATCACTTATCACTTCGGTGCTTAAACTGCCTGCTTGGGGTCTGTCCTTATGCTTCCCCAAGTGCTGAAGCAGGACAGAAATGTCTCTGGTCACAGGGTGGTTTTGGACAACGAGCTGTGGTGGAGCTGCCTGTGAAAGTAGGGGTGGCTTACATGCCCTGCAAAAGGAAGACAAGGCTGTTCCTCACCTGAAGGACTCATGGCTTCATCACTACTGTGTCATACAGCCACTCTCGCATATCTAGTTGTTCACGTATCTAGTTGTTCATGTGCTTGTGCTGAAGTGATCTTGCCTAGCTGGTTTGTTGGCTTGCGTGAGAAGCCAGCCCTGCTCTGGCTGCATCAACACGGGGTGAGTCAGGGGAGGACTCCTTGCACGGGAGCACTCAGCAGGCATGAGTGCTGTTGCTGCCATGTAAGACGGTGCCCTGCGTGCACCAGAAATAGGGACGGGGCTGGTCTCACCACACAGACGTGAATATGATGTGCTCCGTCCTCACGTGATGGAGGGCTTTTTCTGTGGCAGCCTTCCCCCTCACCTGCTGCTGTTCCCATAGGAAAGGAGAAACATGTGTTAGGGAAAGAGTAGAGCATGTTTCTGAGCAGATGGCTTTGATTGGAAGGGGGATGGATTTTTATTTTTTTCCCTGTCCTCAGCTTGTATGAAGAAGGCAATGAGGATGAAGCCTTATGTCCGTAGTCTGATCTCCTTTCAAAGAGCATGCGAAAGATAAAATGAAAGTATTGCCCTGCTGCAGGGTTGGTGCTGTGACCAGCCTAATGCAGTGAGCCCCGATGCCTTGTTTCCACCTCGTCCCTTAGCTGGGGCTTAATGCCTTTATTCGAGCACCATCCTTAGGGGCTCTGTTACCCCGCTGCTATCTAAAGACCTAAGGAGACATTAGGAAAAAGGCAACTTAAGTGCTCAGTTGCAATAGCTACCGACAGGTTTTATGGTTCCGATAAAAAATGGATCTTTCCCAAGAGCTCTTCCCCCATAGCAGAAGTGCAAGGAACTCAGCTTTTGGGCAGGGGTGGTGAGCCCACCACGGTCAGTGTCTGTGCAAGGAGCAAGATCTGAGGCGGTGTAGCTTTGTGCCCTCTCCCTGGCCGGGAGGGCAGGGAGAGGCAGCATTTACGAAGAGCGGCTGAAGACACTGCTCAGCCCTTGGAGGTGGCCAGGACCCTCCCAGTTGGTGCTGTTTGCCTGGGGACCTCATGACTGCTGTTTAATTGCCAGGCTGTTTATTTCAGTGACCCACATCTTTGGATGTCTTTTCCCTCTGGTTGTTTTTGTGCAGCTGTCTAAATTTGGAGGTCCCTAAGCTGTCCCTTTCGAGTCTTTCTTTACAGCAGTTACTCTCTTTGTATGTCCTGTGACCCCTCAGTCACCAGCGTGCATCCAGGAACATCACCTGTAAAACTGCTCTGCTTTGCTTTGTAGCAGTCTTCAAGTTAGTTACTTGCCAACCAGGAGATCATCTGTACCACAACCAGCGTACACAGGGATGGAGGAAAGGCGACGCCTTGTCTCGTCTTCCTCACCACCACAGAGGGCGTGCAAGGCGATGCTTCTCGATGCTTCTGCTCCTTGCCTGTTGAGTTTCCACGACTGACCAGGGAGATGGTCTCTTGCTTTTTGTCCACAGCCTCTGCGTTTGCTGCCACGTTTGGCTGGAGGTCCTGCCGCGCTGCTGCAGAGTTTGCCATCGCTGGTTGACTTTTCCCAAGCCTTAACAAAGCGTGTGGCTGAGCAGTTCTGCTTTAAACTCCTGCAGCTTCTGTAAGGACAGGACCTCTCTCAGTACCTGGCAGCATCTAATCTTCCCTTCTTGAGCTTACAAGAAACAATTGCTGGGTGTACCTGTGTGCAGTAAAACCTCAGACAGGGACAGCACTGATGTGGTGGCACCTTCTGGGCATAGACGCCAGAGCTATAGATGTTGACCACGAGCTTGAGATTGCAGCTGAGTGCTTATCACGGTGTTGCTGCAGTGTGTCAGGGCTCTCTTTGGCGTCAGCGGGGAGGGAAGCATTGATCCTGGTGCTGTTTCTCTGCTGCTGCCTCCTCCTCCTTGCCTGGCCACGTGCCACCGGGTGCGTTCCTGCTGTCTGCCGGAGCAGCGTTGTCCCTGTTGGCGGTAGACACGAGCCGTCCGGCTGGGCTGGCCTGCTGTTTCAGATGTTGCACGCCAGTGGAAAGTGCTGTTTGTTTTCTGGCATGACTGTATTAATTGGAATAATGTTTTCTTTTGAGGTTTTAGCGCTCTGATGCGAGGGGGATTGAGGCAAAATGTTCTAAGTGCAGCCTTGCCATCATGTCCCTGTAGTGGCCGCAGAATTGATCTGCAGGGAATGCTTCAGCTGGACCACACCAGTCGTGCTGCTAGAAATCTCTTTTAATGGCTCACAGAGTGGAGAGTGGTTGTTGCGGCAATTCCCCGTGTCTGCCAGCACTTGCATCAGTGTCCTTCAAGGGATGTTTGCTTCCCTATCATCAGGGAAACAAAACTGATCTCGCCAGAGCAGGCTTTGGCTCAGAAGCAACTCCAGCATTTCTTATTTCTCCATTGTTTACTACTTATCCTTTGTGTGAAAAATATTTCCAAACGTACAATGTTGAACCTCCATCTCTGCTTGATGTGGGACTAACTAGCTGTGGCTTAAACTTAAAACAAAACAAACCCCAAAACAAAGCAAACAAACAAATAAAAAACCCCCACCAAAACAAAATCAAACCCCAAACTGAGTGCCTAGCAGGTTTTGATGTCTTCAGCACTCTCAAATCAGGATTAAGGATGCACAGCACCATAGGTTGTTGTGCATGTATAATTCTTCAGGAGGGTTGTGCTTTTGTTGTGTTTTTATAAAGCTGGGGGGGACTTATTCTACAAAGTTCTCGATTGCACTGGGCAATTCTCACCACCTCTAATCCCCTGTATAAAAGCTTTGCTTTTACATGGCTGTTAATGTGTTTCTGAGCCCTGAGTACACAAAGGTGACGTGAACTGAGCAGAGTAAATCTGAAATGGGTGGAATGTTCTTCTAGTAACTGGGATTAAAAGTTTCTCTGTTTTTTTTATTTTTGAAAAGCAAGTAGGTTTTGCTCTATCTAGATCCTGCAATGGCATTGTCCACTTCCCTTGGCATGTGTGGGTTTTTTATTTGGTTGTTTCAGTATATAAGCTGCATAGGAAAGCCCATGGAAAATGTCTCCTCCTCCTCCGCCCCGTCTCCTTCAGCTTTTGTTTCCAGCTGTTCCCTGGCATGTTTTCCTCCGGCGGCCTCCCTTTCTCGGAAGAGCAGAGCATCTTTCTGTTGCACTTGAAAATAGCTGTGCTATGAGCTTAGGATTTGGAGCTGAGGTTTTATAACCTTGCTTTTTAAAATCTCATTTTCTTTCCCTTTACCCCTCACCTTCCTCTGGCAGCCCAGGCTTGGCACGAAACGAGCAGTGATACAAAAGCATTATGTCATATGGGTTTCTATTTGATTGCAGGCAGAGGAGGAGGAAGGAAGCTCCAATATGAAAATCTTGAGCTCTGTTTTGCTAAAAGCTTTGCTGTGAGTTGGGACTCACCTGAAAGGGAAATTCCCCTGTGGTAAAGACGATTGTGGCTCAGGACTAGGACACCCCATCGAAGAGGTCTGTTTGTTTCTGTAGAAGTTGTAGTAATAGTAAGGTTGCAGCATTAGCTCAGGGATTGTTTGTTCCTATAGAGTTTCTGTTTGCTGAGAGCATTTTTACGTAGCCATAGCTTTTTAGATTTTTCTTCTTCTTTTTTACCTCCTCTTTGTCTCATTTCCATCACCCCATTGGGAAACTAGATAATATTCTATCACTTTAAAATGTTGACACCTGTTCTATAAATATAACCCCTGAAATGATTAATGTCCTGTATGTGCTGTGCAGTGCTGCTGCCATTTCAATATCAGGCATTGAATTGGACAAAAATCGTCATGCAATTCAAATACAATATTTGCTGTTTAAACTGGCAATGGTTAAGGAGGAGACAGGCAGAAGTGGACACTGTACTTAACCGGCAGTTTAATAGAAGGTGCTGTGCATCTCTGGAATAACCTCCTTTTCAAGTAAATGCAGATTTTTATGTTTTTTTAAATTTCTTTTTAGAGGTGCCGTTTTAACTTATTTTCCAGCCTGGCTTCTGAGTTCCCTGGCCCATTTGGGGGTTTTATCTTTCCTGCCTTTGCAAATGACTGCTCTCTGCACACACCCCCAGTCACGTACATAGAAATTACCGTCTTCTGTTTCCTTCTGTACCAGTTTTAAAAGCAGTAGGCTGTAGTCCCTTTTGCCCATGGTTCTGGAGGCCGAGTGAACAGGAGACCTAACTAGATGAAAAAAATCCAACCAAACAAAAAACCATACAAACAAACAAAAACCAAGCAAAAAAAACCCAGCCAAAAAACCCCGCTATTTTGCCTGTTCTGCTTACTTAAATCATCTCTTGTCCCAAGAGCTGTTACTTTTCTTCTGTTGTCAAACTGCTTAAGTAACTTGATGGTAAAATCTGTACAGGAGACAGTGTGCAGGTCTGTGCTATGGCACAAGGAGATGAAACTCTGTGGGGCTGATCTTACTGGAGAGCCTTATCTGTGCTGCTCATCATGCTAGCAAACGTGTGTTTGCTGTGAAATGCCTCCTTAGGTTGAGACATGCTTGTGTTCTTGTAGGTGTCATCTATATTACAAGGTTGAAGTTCAATACTTTTTTTTCTGTTTTAAAAATGCAAAATGCTTGCTTTCTTCTGCTAGCAGCAAAAGTCATGCTTCAGAGTTGCTGCCAGAGTAGCTGGGGTGTGATCTTTGTCCTGCAACAGCTGTAGGTCAGGAGGAGGAGACAACCTGGGAGGCTCCAATTTGGGCTGAGAGTGGAGGGTTTGAAAACATGCTTTTGGGCTGTTGAGAGGTGCTGTGGAGCTGCTGCAAGGTGGCATACTTCGTACAGGTGTGTAGAAGGTGCTTGCTCTGCTAGCAGGGCCAGCCGATCCTTTAAAGGCAGGGAGGGACTGCTGAGTGCACACAGCGATGTGTTGTAGGTCAGGTCCCTGGACATTTGTTGTTATCTCCGGAAACGGCGCACTGAAATGTGAAACTAATGTTAGCAGCTGTCCTGATGTTTCCAGCATGGAGTGGTCCCTTTCCAGTGTGGGGCTCACAGTTGGTGGAGTGAGACCAAATTCAAGAGCCGGTGAAATTAATGGTGAGTGATCTCTCCGTAGCTGCTCCATGAGCTCTGTAAGTACCTGTGCTCAGCAGGCACGTGATGCTTAACCTGTCTACGCCCAGCTAAAATGCTGTAGCCTTCTTTCTGGGCATTTGGGTGTACAATGTCAGTCTGGAGACAGCTGCATCACTGCTGGCTGCCTCTGTTGTGGTGTTGCAACGTGACCTTTTAAATGGCAAAACCTGCAGATGCCAACTGGCGTTGAGCAGCAGGGTGTGGATGGCAGGAGGGGCTGCGGATGGGTGTCCCACTGATTGGAGACTGCTGCCATGTGTGCCTGGATCCATGTGCAGGATCCTGGAGCAGGTGTGCAGCCATACGTGTGAGCCCGGCATCTCTTGTGTGGTGGCGTGCACGTCAGCCTGGTGGTGACGCCACGAAGTTCTGGTGCTGTAGAGCAGCATTTCCCGTGTATTAATGTGCACGGTGTTGAGAGGTGTAAATGTGGAAGGTGAACCTCTTCAATATCCTGATATTGAAGGCATTTTGGACAAATACTTGGATTTTTTTTGTGTGTTGTGGGTTGGTTTTTTTTTTTCCTCCAAGTGTATCTTGGTGTTTGTATGGTAATCCAGCAACAATGAAGATTGTTATGGTGCCCTCTGATTTGCCTCATAGGCTGTCTTTGTTTCTGTGTGCAGCTGTATAGTTTTTATGGAGATCTGAACTGCAAAGCATGAAGAAACTCTTTTGTTTGTTGTTGCTTCTGTGCATAAAATCATTCTTGATTTTCTTCTAAAGCACAAATCCACTTAACATCCCCAATTCTGGACTGACTTTTGACTGTTTCTGTGGCTTCCCGGGTGTCTGCTGAAATTGTTTAAGCTTTAGGAACAGATTTGCTTCTGGCTTCAAATGCTGTTTTCAGATGCAGCTGTCATCCTTAAATGAGCCCAGAACAGAGTTCCTCTGTGTGAGGACCATGTAGCTACCGGAACACTGCTGGGCTGTGGAGCAAGCAGTGGACAAGTGAAGTCTTCTGCTAGTCTGGGCTTCCTAGAGGTCTCCAAATAAGTATTCTGCTTTTGGCTGGTTACAAAACCAAACGAGCAATTATTTGTCTGAGATCCTCACCTACAATCCCTTAGCTGTAGATGAAGATGCCTGGGAACAAACTCTGACTTGAGCAGCCTTTTTGTGAAAGGCTTCCACTCTTAATCGAAAGCACTCTCAGTTGAAATGAGGCAGATATGAGTGGAAGATGGAGTATGTTTTTCTGGAGAAAATCCACAAATGTGGGTAACTTCAAATAATTGGAAGGTGTTTGTTCTCTCTCTGTTTCTGCAAGCGTCTTTGTACGAGGTGCTCGGCAGCTTGTTGGATGTATCACGCAGAGCTGCCAAGTGCCGCAGCAGCTCTCTTGAGCTGGCAGCAGCTCGTGTGACATGCTGAGCTTCGTTCGGGGACGTGGGCTCCTGGCTGTGTGCATGGGGGCTGAACTCCTCGGCTCAAAACAGCTCAAACTCATCTGCTGCACAGTTAAATAACCAGAAGCTCCTCGTTACCTCCCATTGACTTCTGCACCAAGAGTGGATCTTTTATTTGCTGTGTGAGCAGGAGATGACAAAGGCTTGAGCAGATGGCTTCTATCTACCCCTGTCCCCCTGCCAGCACCATGCAGAAGAAGCACTGGTCTCCTATGTGCCCGGTAAGAACCGAGACCTCTTGATCCTGTTCCCAAGGCAGCTGCTCAGCTACAACACAGGACAGGAGCACAGTGGTAAAAGCACATGCTTTCTGACCCTCAGCTCCAGCTCTGCAGGCAGGAGCTGGGGGTGTTTTGCAGTCATGCTGTTCGGAAATTTTTACCACCCTGCTTAAAACAAAGAAGTAATACTGCCGAGGTAAATCCTAACACCAAAAGACACAGACCTGGGATGAATCCACCTTTGTTTTGAAGCATATGTTTTGTTGACCCCTGTTGTTGATGGAGATAATTTGTTGTTTGTCTATCTAAAGAGTAGGTAATTGAATGCATGACTCAAACTGATGAGCTCATGTGTTGTTTGGAAGGGATTTCTTCTGTGGCTTACAGCTCTGAGCTGACTAGCTAAATTGCTGCTGTTAATGTGCTGTTGTACACACTTTTTATGGTCGGATGACTTAATCAGTTGTTATTTGAATAGCTTGAATTCACTTTTTTCATCAGCTAGTGTTTATGTGCTCATACCACATTTTTTCTGAATGATTTAGTATCACTTACAGATGACGGAGAAAATAACTAAGTTAATAGTAGGAGCTGCAGTGGAAGGTAGTGCACTGGTGGTGTCTTCAACATACAGATTCTACTGCCTGTTTTTTAAATTACTCAAGTCAGAGGATCTCAATACCTGTGTCTTTTGGTGCACACGTTACTTGGGTGCTGGCCCCAGCAGTTGCCTTCTGCCTAGGAGTGGATTTTGGTGTTTGACTAATACATTCAGTCCATTGCACACTGCAGTGCAAAACCTGTTTGCTTTGAATGTGCATTCAACAGCTGGCAACTCCTGGCTGGCTGTAATTTCTGTACCCCTCTGCCTCGTTTGACTAGAAATGAAATGACAAGTCTTTCTGTATCAACTTTTGCCCACAAGCAAACAATTCTGATATGACTCTTCAGCCCTGGTTGCCATTTTACTCATAAGCTGGTGAAAGCATGAAAAAAAACCCTCAAAACCCCAAAATAAGGCATTTTGAACTGCGCTCATAATGCATCCTGGCTTTGTATTCTGCTTCTTGGAGCAGCTTGGCTGCTGGACTCAGTAGCTGTAGGTTGCCATTTAACGACCATCCTGCCATAAACCATTCTTAAACGAAAAGATGCAGGATTTGGGACGCAATGAGAGGGAGCGTGTGAACATGGTGATGGGGGGATAATAACTGTTGTCTTCTCGTGGAGTACAGTTCTGCCAGAAAATGAATCCCAGGAGGCCAGTACCTACTTTGGTTTGAGCAGAGCCTGTGGAGAAGCTGGTGAGTTTGTACAGCACTGGCTGTGTTGCAGAAATGTGCTGTGAAACTGTTCTGGAGTAGCTCTGTCCCTCTTGGCCTGACCTTGTGTATAGCTCCCGGTACACCCCCAAAGCTGGGCACTGGAGAGGGCTGCTGCTGGGAACGCTGCTTGTGGATAACACCCTGCGGGTGGGGGGTTCTTTCACCCTGAAATAACCTGACGGGGAGGGTCTTGGTTCAGGCGGTGTTGTGAGCTGCTGTGCCAGTGTCCTTGCTGTCCAAATTCCTGCTGTCAGCCCCACAAGTGAGGGCGGTTTGGTTATGGGGGTGGTGGTGGTCTGCAGGGTTTTGCCTTGGGGTTTTGGGGTGGGATTTTTGCATGCCGAGGCCTGGAGGTGGGAATGATGCTCTTGTTCTGGAGCTGGTCTGCTCACATCCCGACGCAGACCTGGAGCTACTGCACACAACTTTTGGCCTCAATTTTGTGACCTCCCAGCACTTCTCTTCCCTTGTTTGTTCTCTTTGCCTTGTTGGTGAGGACGGGACTTGGCTGCTTGTTGTTGCTTCTGCCTCTTCTCCACACTCAGTAGGGATGGGGGCATCCCCACTCATTTGTTTTTGGGGAAACTGTGGCACACCAGCCCCTCAGGCTCTCAGCTGTCAGATGTGTGGCGGTGCTGCTGCCCTGTAGGAAACAATTATTGCTTTTCATCATTAACTTGCCCCTATGAAAATGTTGGCCAGGGTCGGCTTGCTGGCCGGTGCCACTGCTGGCCGCTCTCCCTGCGTGCATGGCATGGTGCAGTCGCTCCGGCTTTCTGAAGGGTGCTGGGCAGCCTCATGCAGTGCCTGCGCACACAGGGGCAAGGCTTTCCATTTTAAAACCCAGCCATGTCAGTTATGGCTTAGAAAGGTCTAGTTAACATCTGTGACACCCAGGGACTTGGTAGAATAAACAGTCGTCTTTGGACACTGCTCGGTTATTGCTGGCATTTGGAATAAATTAAATTCTGTGCTAATGGCTTTAGGCTGAACTTACCAGAGCACAGAAAGGCTCTAGTTATGACGCCTGTTGTACAGGCAGAGGTGTGGTCACCATACTGGGTTTTGCATAGATTAATTGGTTGGTTTTTCTTCTTCTAATCCAGCTGGAAGGTTTGCACAAGCCCTTTGAAGGAAGAGGGAGGGACCTTGCAGCAGCTTGGTCTTGCACACACGCAAGTAAGACAACTGCTAGCTTATGTGATAAAAAACTTGCCTGCACATCCCCAAAGGTGTGCCGAGGGACGGTGGCAGGCTGGGGAGCCCAAATGATAGCCAGCAAGGCTCTGCCAGCCCTGCAAGAGGGTCTTGAAGGAGGGGACACCCTGCCTGGACCCTTCCCGGGGAGCCTGGCCCAGCTGCCCATGAGACTGGCCAGCAAGGGACTGCTAGGGAGGGAACAGGGCTCTCATGCGTAGTTTACGTTCTCCTCAAAATTCACAGTTGGCTGTGGTGTTCTTGCTGGTATCCACAGCATTGTCTGAACTGGTGATAAAGGTTTAAAACTAAATTTACCCATCTCTGCTTAGCCGCAGCTCTTGGAGTCGTTGCTGCTGAGAAGCTTCACTGGAGATTCATTCTTAATGTTTTCCTTTTGCAAAAGGGAAGGAAAAAAATATTATTTACAATCCATTGACCCACTCTAAAGTGTTTCTTGGTGTTTATCTTCTTTTGTGGCAATGAAAATAATCATTTAAGACCAGCTGCACACTGGGTTGTTATGGCTTCGCATCCTTCCTTGTCTATTAAGTAAGAATTGCCACAATGCTTGCATTACGAATTCATTGCAATTTGTCTGCAAAGTCCGCCACACTGATTGGGAGGTATTCTCAGTGCTGCCCCAGGAGAAACAGAGTTTGCCTGATACTCTTGACAGTGTTTTATAATCATGGCATGCCTTTAAATTTTTCAGTTATTTATTTGCCAGCTGCTCACAGAAACCTACATCACTTCCCCCCGAGGATCCTCTTGAATGCCATGCAGCATGACCAGCCCTTCATAGCTGGTTACTTGAGTTCACTGTGAAATCTCAGTAAGTTAAATATTTGATGTGTATTCTCTGTTTTTATTTTTTTTTATCCCAGCCCTCTGCTCTCCCCTCTTCCCAGCAGTCACTGGCCAGTGTGGCATTAAGCCTGCAAACCTTTAAGAAGACCTTTTTAAGAAGTCCTAGGCCTTTTTCTGGACTCAGCATTGCTGATGACCTGTAGGAAAACAGAAGAGGCTGGGGGTGCTTTGGGGGAAAATCCAGCACTTTCAGTTGGACAGTTGTGGCACGGTGGCTTTGACTGTACTAACAACAGGCGCAAATGGAAGTCTGTCCTCAGGCTTGCTGGTTGAGGTGCTGTGGTGGCATGACGAGTGTTGCTGGTGGCTTGTGAGCCAGTGTTAAAATTTCCCAGTAGAGCAGAGCATTTCTCTAGGAGTGCCAACAGATTAGGCACATCTCACTCATCAGTCCTCCTCTGAGGACTCAAATGCCATTGTTATTAGAACTGGCTTAATTATGTCTATAGGTGAAATAACAGTCTGCTAAAAAGCAGCATTTGTTAGATAAATAACAGAAGTCTACTCGATTTATCTTAGTTTCTTATTTATATAATGCATTGAGTGAAGGATTGGCCTCGGCTCATCATCATTGTACACCTCAAGTTTTGCCTATTGCCCTTATATATCACTTTGCAAATGGATTCATTGACTTCTTTTGAATTATAAATAAGTGAAACCCAGGTTAATTTATTCTAAAAGAAAGAAAAAAAATCTGAGGTGGCATTATACAGCACATGTCTGTAAGCTGGGGGAACTGATCATATTTTTAATGAAGTTCAAATAATGTGCATTGGTTTTTGTTTGTGGGTGGACTAACAGAAAGTGAGGTGGTGGATTCCAAGCTCCCACAAGCAGAAAACAGTTCATTTAAGAAATGAGGTGGCAAAAGCATCTTTGGCCAATCTGATTCACGCAAACTGTAAATGACTTCAAGTGATAAGTAGAATATATCTTGGAAGGAAAGCAAGCTTGTCTTAGAACTGTATCAATGTTTCACTTGAGTGCATTGATTTTATTTTTATATATTTTTTTTTTCCTTTGGGAAGAGAATTTTTTAAACATCACCTGGAATGTCTTCTGCTCCAGATTTGTGAATAAATTATGTTCTTCTTAAAGACACTGCAGATGCAACCCGGAGATGTTGCTGCTAGCCTGCTGCAGCCCAGCCTTTGAGGAAGGTCATAGGAAAACCTGCTGATGGGTTGCTTTAATCTCGGGCAAGTCCCTTCATCCCTCTGTCACAGGGCGAGTCCTCGTTGTACCTTTTTTATATTTGTATAGGTGCAGTGAAGCTGTTAGTTGGGGCTTGGATCATTAGAGCATCTCTGGAGGAGGACACTTGATTTGGACCAATAACCTAAAATGCAGTATTGGCTCTAGCATCCCACTGAGAGCTGGAATCGCTCTCACCCCAGCACTGAGGATCACCTCAGAAAGGAAGGTGATCTTTTTCCTTGAAGGAGGAAAAAGGCACGTGCTGCTCTTACTGCTGTAAGGTTTTGCGCAAATCTGCCTTTTTCAGGGGAGGTGAGCCTTCTGGTCCCCTGCTGAGGCGTGAGGGTAGTCATCTTGAGAGTCTGCAACTGCAAAGTTGTCTCCTTTTCTCTAAAACAAAGACCTACACAAAGTCAAGAAGCTGCTGTGCTTACAGTAGTAAATATTTATAGAGCCTTGTTCACCTGAGCTATTTAAAGCAATTTACCCGAGATCTTAATATGTTTAAAGGGAGAGCCCAAGAGTAGCATGAAATGTGTTTCTCCCTTGTCTTTCTACCTTTTCCAATGTGACTTCCAGTTCCGTTTATCTGCTTGCCTGCTGCCTCCTCCGTTGTGTTTTCAGAGTGCTGCTGGTGGTGCAGATGCAGTTCAGGGCCTTGGCGGAGCGGAGGGATGCCTTTGCTGAGCCGTGAATTCCAAAGAGGAAGGGGGACTGACAGCCTGATACAAAGTAGTATCAAATGCTGGAAGAAAATTGTCATTTCTCTTGGAGGGGTTTTACTTTTCCTGTTCACATCAGGTGTAATCTTGTGGGTGAAATTTTTAACTAAGCTAAGGTTGGGTGTGGAGTTTTTCAGGTCATATTGATGCAAAGTGTGCTGTGCTCTGCATGAGTAATTTGGAAGAGGTCAGAGTTTCCTATAACACATCCTGTGTATTCCCATGGGAAAATGGCTTGCTTTCTTAGGTTTTCCTTATACCGACTAGCAAAAGAAATAAAGGTTTGGAATTCCCTGGAGTCTTGCCCAGGAGCGTGAAACCCGGCTCTGTGGAGGGGAATCAGTTGTCTGACATCAGGCTTGGTAACAGCAGATTGCTTCGCAGAGCGCCCTGTGCCAGGTCGGCTCGCTGCTCGAGAATTGGGGTTGAGATGGCGTCAGCGTAAGTAGGAGTCTAAAGCGGGACTGGAAAAATAGCAGAGGAGTCGACCTGAATGCTAAATTAGAGAGAACAGCCCAGACTTGTTTTCCAAGCCTCATTCATTTTGTTGCACCATGCTAGATATTGGTCAAGAAAGAGATCACTTGATATAAAATAAGCTTTAAACGAGACTGTTTTCTTTTCCCCCAGTGCTGTGTGCCCCGCGGGCCAGGCGGGGTGGCGGAGGCAGCTGCTGGCGACGAGTTGGCTGGTTTGCTGGTGTCGTCTGGTTTGCTGGTGCTGCGTGCGCCGCAGGAGCATCGCGTGGGGTTTGTAGCAGCGCATCCCTTCCAGGGGATCAAAGCACGCTCTGGCAGAGAATAAATGTCAGTCTCGAAATGAGCTGTACTTTGCTGCAAGCAGAGGTGATGCTCAGGTGGGGAAAACCCTCTCAACTACAGAAATTAAATTTTAAAAACTTCCCTTAAGTTATTGGTGTCTGAGCTGCCTGAAATGAAAAGGCAGGCGAGCAGCCCTGGTGCGGCTCGGCCACGGCAGGCTCTGCCAGCGGCTGTCACACTGCCAGCAGCCTCTGTGCAATGGTGGCATCTAGTGGCTGCTACGGCCGGCGGGTCCCTGGGACAAGGGGGAAGCCAAGGCTGAGCTTGAGCTGGAGGCTGGGCCTAGGAAAGCGAGCTGGGCTGCTCTGCTTCCTTGCCAGCTGTAAATGGGGGGACTATGTATTTGGGCTACAGCTTGGGAAACTGCTGTGTGTCACTGGGACTAAAACAGAAAGGTACCAGCTGTGAGGTGGCCAGTGCTGGCGTTAGCCGCTGTGGTGAGTCTCGCAATTTTAAGGGCATCTGTGATGGATGCAAGTTTTCTAGCACTGGTGAGCTATGGCCATACTGCACAGTGAAGAGAGTGAGCTGCGCTCTGCTCAGAGTGCAAACCAGCTAAGAAAAAAAAACAGACCAAAAAAAAAAAAAAGATGCTGCGTGCAAGCTTTAAAGGGAGACCCTTTGACCTGTCCTGATGCGCTGAGTGTTTATGCAAGAGGGAAGCTGACATTTTCTCCAAAATGTTGCAGTTGCACAGGTTTTGTCATTATCAGTGAGCCTGTAGGTAGAGTTTGCTCAAAAACTTTTTGTAAATTACTCCCTAGCCCCAATTTGAGTGTATGCAAGTTAAAAAGTGCATTGCTTTCCTCCAGCCTGTGTTACTTACTGCTTAAATGCTGACTGTAGCCTAGAATAAAAAGTCAAAACAGCTTTGCTTTTAGCTTGAGTGTATGTGAATTCCTGAGGCTGGTTTCATGGCAGTACTGCAGGGGTGTAATCTTCAGAAAGGCCTTTACTCTTCACCTCCAGCACTCTGATGCCAAGGAGCAAAGTTCTGCACAAAGACATGGGCTGCCCTGAGGCCAGGCAGCGAAACCAGTTGACTGCAGCTGTCTGGAAATGTGAAGAGATAGATTTGGTACTTTCCTTTCTCTGTGCTTTTGCATTTGGCATTTGACCTCAAGTGTGGTGGGCAGCAGGTGCCTGGAGAGTCTGCCAGAACAGCTCCATCGTGGTGAGCTCTATTAATTTCCCACGCAAGCTGGGAATCCCTGCCATCCCTCCCTGTCCCCTGGGAAAGGATATCTGCAGGGGCAAGTACAACCATGCACCTCGTGCTTATTCCCTCCATCTCGCATACCTTCTCTTCTGAGCAAAGGCATCACTACGAAGGATATGAAGGACTTCTACTTTGCCTATTTATTTTCCCTGAGCATCTTTGGAGTGAGGAGCAGTTGGACCAGGAGCTCAGGAAGTTTTCCAGTGCTGTTTTCTGTTGGTTGCCTGCTTTGGTCATGGCCATATTGTTCTGCCCAAAGACTGGCGTTGCTCTAGTTTAAAGTATGTGGTATAGTTTCAGATGGGCATGGAGGGAATGGGTATTTAAAGCATTGCTCTGGTGACTGAGTCGTGTATTTGCGACAGGGAACCCACATTCCTCACATTGGGGATGTAGGCTGGGCAGTTTGTGAGTGTGGAACCTAACGAAGGCATTTCTGGGTTTGTGTGTTCGGCGTTTCAATTAACGAGTTTTCTTCTCTTTCCAGTCAAGCTGAACCTCTCTCACTTTTAAAAGCTGATAGTCAAGTGATCATTTCACCTCGACGGTGGCACTTTTGGAAGCACTTGGCTTCTGTGCCCTGAAAACTGTCTCAGTTCCCCCTCCTCAGTGCTTTCATGCAGCTGCTCCATCCATGTGCTTGGGCTGCTGGCACAGAGGATGCTGAGGGCTTCCTGCTGCAGGGAGCTCTTCTGCCTAAGGAGTGGAGCAGAGTCTCTGGGGGTTTTGCTGCTGAAACAGGGCAGTGGGCTTAATTAGCCCTTTCCCTAATGGCCCATCAGCCTGTGCCAGGGGATGATCCTGGTTCAGGGTCTGGGGGCGAGAAGTCTGGATGCTCCCTCCTGCCTGCAGAGCAGGCTTTCTCCCACTACAGCTTGCCATCCCTGGGGACAAGGGAGATTTATGTCCGCCTGAAAATAAATACAGATCATTCACTTATCTCTGGAGGAACATAAAATGTAAACTGCCTATTTTCTGTGATAAAGCACTGGAAATAGTTTGAATTTAAGATAATTATCTTTATTGCTTTTTATAGCACCCTGTGAAGGCTGAAATCTAATTTGTTTTTCACTAACAGGCAGCTCCTGCTGATGACTCAGAAAAATCCATTTGCTTTATTTACAAACTTGTCTGTTTGGTTATCGGGGCAGTATTCTTGCAGGAGAAGGGAAATACAGGTCGTAACACAATGGTGGGTTTTTAATATAGATTCAAAGTTTGATACCTATTGGCAAGAGGAAAAAATAAAGTTGATCTAATCAGAGTGAAGTGACTCTGCTTTATTAAAGACAATTGTAAATTAGTTTATGCTTTAGTGGGTGTGCAGTAATGGTGTACAATGCTTTGTTTAAGCAACTTCAATACACGTGAAGCTTATTAACTGGAGCTTGGGAGAAGCTGCTTTTCCTGGACACCTGGTGCCCCTTGGCCGTTCCTGAGCCCAGGCTTTGGGGGAAGAGGTGGGAGGTACGGTCATGCCTCTTCCCTCCTGTGCCTGGGGCCATGGGGAGTGGTGTGTTTGGCTCAGTTTGGACATGTTGCTTGCAAGTGGAGTTGCCCCTTTTTTAAACTTCTCCAAATGTGAGACAGGCTCCCAGTTTTTAACAAACTCTTTGTGTATCTGAAGATGTTGGGCACCCCTTGTGCGAACGAGTTGCTTGTCAGCACAGCCTGGTGTTGCAGTTTGGAGGGTCTTCTGCTGCTCTGGTCCTGTGGCTCTATGAAAAGCAGTCGTCTGTGCTTCCTTCTCAGCCCTTGATAAAGGGGGAATGCTTTCTGCCTTATCTGACCATGTATGATACACACCTGAGAGCTGCTCAGAAGAAGAAACAGCATTGCCCGGACAGGCTTTCAGTATCGCCCACCTCCCAAAATGTCCTTTGATTGTTTTAGGCAGTGATGTTTCTTGAGAGATGGTGAGTCTGCAGGCTGACTTAGCAGACGTGCTTCTAAATTGCTCGTCTCTGGCTCGTCCCCCAAAAGTCTGTAATGTAACACTGTCACTTGGGATAATGCTACAGACCACTGAATCTCCTACAGCTCGAGTCCTAGCGTGTTTTATCCAATAATGGAGAAGTAAGAAACAATCTAGGGGTTAACTATATTTTTAGGGAGGAGGGATAGAGCTTCACAAGAGTAGTCTTTGCCTTAAAGCAGAGGTCTATTTCTATGAAGTCTCTGTAGCCCTCCACAAACACGCAATAGAGCAAGGGGGAGAAAACATCACTTTCTGTAAACATGAAATGATAGATCTGGCTAGGCAGAGCAGATTTCTTGTCCATCTCTGAAGACCTGCTCAGTGTTTGCTCAGCTTTTTATTGGTTTCCTTTCAGGAATTGACTACAAGACCACTACTATCTTGTTGGATGGCAGAAGGGTCAAGCTGGAACTGTGGTGAGTGTTTCTGAGCTGCTTTGGCTGTGAGCACAGGACCAGTGAGCAGGGGCTGTGGTGCTGCTAGTGGGATGTGGTACTGAGCTGCAGAGAGCGCAGAGCATCCCCAGGCATGCGGTGAGGCTTGCTCTCTGTTCTTATCAGTGAGTTAGTCTAGCAAGCCAGACCTCTTTCCATTGATTGAGTAGCACAAACAGCATACTGTTCTTTGCTGGAATAGTCCGACTTCAGTCTTTCTCTGTCATACCTGACCATGTTCCCATACAGCTCTCAAATCACTGAGGGAACAGTACTATTTTGGAAGCAATACTGGATTTTCCTGAAATCCTAGGATGAGAAATATAAACAAAAGAATAGGAAAGGAGGAGAAGAAAAACGTGTGAAGCCCTTAGTCCCTACAGAAGCTGGGTATTTCTCAATGACTTGAGTAGAAAATAAAAACAAGAGCAGTGAATAGACCTCAGAGTTATTGTCAGAGTATGGTAAACCCCTGGAGAGCAGGACTTACTGGAGTGACCTGACACTGGGATGGAGATGGGACAACACTGCATGGGAGGGGTGATCCCTGCCTTATCTGCCAGCACCAGAGAGAGATCTGGAGTCCTTCTGGCCAAGCTTTGTCTGAGGTTTAACCTGCTGAGAAGCTGACACAGCAATCCTGTAGGTGAAAGAAGAAGGATAGGTAGCCTGCCCCTATTCTGGGTTTCACTCAGATCTAGTAGGGAATGACACAGACCCTAAAACATGAAGTTAAATAGTCCCTTTACCAATGCTTGTGACAAGTAACAGGAGTATTAGCAATCTGTGTGAATTGTTAGATAGGAATGAACGCCATGTTCTCAGCCCCAGCGACTGACTCTAGCAGTGTATGGTTCTGTGGTTTAATTATACCCCTGCTCTCTGAAGCTGAATGTCTTCATTTTTCTTACAAAAGAACAGAAGCAGCTAATTTATCTCTTCTAGCTTGTATGTTTATATGTGCCACTTATGTTCTTCTGTCTCTTGTAAGATGTCTGTTTTAATGCTCCAGCCCCAAATGTGTAGTTACTGCTTCCTTCTTGAAACCCTCTCCTTTTTATACTGTAATTCTTGAGCTGGAGAACTAGCACAGGACCTGAAAAGCTGGTAGCATCAGTTTATGATGCTTTAGTGTAATCTTTTACCATTACTTTCTTCGTGCAACCCAATATCTGATTGTTGGGGGAGAAGGAGGTGTAAGCACAGACTGTTAGATTGATGTCCAGGACCAAAAATATGATCTTTGAAGGCTTTATATCTGAAAGAATGACTGTCCTGAACTTGAGGTTAATGCTCTTTTCATATAACTGGTGCAAATCTGGGGCTGAGGGATTCATCAGGCTTCTCAGTGGTCGTTAATGTGTCTTTTATCCTGGTCTAGTGAATAGATATGACAAACATCATAACATGTCTCTGATTACCCTGATGCATTTTAGTATATACTGGTTAAATCAGTGTGCTGGGCTTTGGCTTACTGTACCAGATGTTCCCGCAGGCACTGAGAGGTGCTGGTAATGTAGTCAGACTTATTTATACCACGTCAAGAGTTGCCCTCAGGACAAATGATAGTGACTGAATAGCCCCTTATTGTTGCAGTAGGCTAGAAACACTGTCCCCTAGTCCTGTTCCTGAGCTCTCTGTAGGGTATGATCGACCAAGTCTGTCAGAGATCTGGGTATAAAGATACTTCCTTTCATTTTTGGTTAAAATGTGTTTGGAAAAATAAGTGAAACTAGGCAGTGCAAGACAATTTCTCACATCTTGAGCGGTTATGTTCATTTTACGATAGGTCAGCTGTTCTCCGTGACTAGAAGAGGTCTGCAGTCTCAGTCTTTGAACTCCCATGGACTGTGGGGAACTAGAGAGAAAATCCTTTGCCCAAGGGAGTAAAATGACTTAGCTAGTACTGAAGCTGAGTGGTTTTGGTTTGTACCTTCTCCATGGGAAGCACGATGACAGCAAGGACCTCTGGAGTGTGTCTGACTGTAACCAAAGGTGGTGATGCACGCACCAATTCTCCCCCAAAAACACCATGCAGAGCGGTGTGGGTACCACACATATTCTAAAGATCTAATAAGACCAACGCTGATTTTTATTTATATTTGTTTAGGTCCAACAGGAGATATGCAGTATGGGATTCAATTCTCCAAGTTTCGTAGCTGTAACTTTTCTTTGTTGCAGGGACACATCAGGGCAAGGAAGATTTTGCACCATTTTCAGATCCTACTCTAGAGGAGCCCAGGTAAGTGCTGTTCTCAGTGCTTCGATGGGGCACACTTGCTTTTCCTTTAGGCTGTAAAAATCTTTCATGCCACAGTAAAGAGCTCTGAAGAGGAATGCATCAAGCATCAAAAGCATGGGATCTATGTAAATGCCAAGAGGGGCTGCATGTTATCTTGCTGCCTGGTATTCTGTTTTTATGAAATGGTGGAAGAGAGGGGAGTAAATGACAGACTTTCCTAGAGTCTTACAGAAAAGGTCTGTTACAGACTATATTCAGTATTAGTTTCTAGAAAAGGGCTGAGAAGATGGCGTTATAGAGGACAAGGCAATTCTAGCTCTGGATCTGCCTGAGCTTTAATGTGGGAGCTCATACTTTCTGAGGTTTGTCAAAATTGTTTAAATATGACATTGGCTTTCCCAGTGGAGTTCTTCCAGTCTGTGTTGTCTTCAAGTCAGTTCCAAAAATAGGGTGGCTCCTACTTGCATGTTTGAAGCAGACTTGAAACTAGAGCAGCTCAATTGGATCGTAAAGTACCTTACTTAAAACATGAGACAGACCATTACATTTTGAGTTTCTCCTTTGGGCCCTGCTCCAGAATAGCATCTAGATTCTGAACAGCAGAAACATCTTGTGGTCCTCTGAAAAACTGCAGTTAGTTAATAGAGCTTTCTTACTGTTTTATTGTAGTCCTTTTAGTAATGTGATAGGATCCTTCCAGGATAAAGTCTCCCTAAGCTAAATGAAATACTGTATTTTTCCTTTTGTTTCCAACTTGGAAAACTTTGGAGAAAATTCCTCCTGTCTTAAACACTAAGAGTCGGAAGCTATATATCAACCTCCTGACTGTGCCACTATCCTGGCAGCTTCCCAGCCTTTGGGAAACTTTGCCGCTTTTATTCAACCTCTTGCCATTACTACTCTTGGCTTTTTGCTCCTTGTGGCTGTAGACTTTTGCTTTGCTAACTGGCAAAATCCGTCATGCTCTCTTTCCCTAAGACTTCCTGCAAATTCACTTGTGCTGTACACATGAGAGCACTTTGCCTGGGGTGTGCTGTTGATATCTCCTCTGGTGTCATGTTTATTCTTGTTTGTGCAATCTCTGGGGTTGTGGATGCTTTGAGGCAGCTCCTTTGAAGCAGAGGCCAATTTCCTGGTGCTTGCAGAAGTGCAAGGCAAGAAGTGTTGGGGCGTGCCTTCTGCAGTGGGAGAGTACGGGATCTCCCGTTCGCATGCTCGGTCCCGTGTGATTGAGTTTATCTTCAGGCTTCCCTTTGCCCTTACTACACTTGAGAAAAGTCTAGAGCTTCAGTCCTAGTATAATCTGTGGGCTTGACATTGTGTCACTTCCCTTACCAGTTTAAAGGATCAGAATCAGTCAGTGTGGTTTTCTGATAACCACATAACTTAGCTTTGGTCAGTCTTTTTCTGAGACCTGGCTGTGTCAGATGCCCAGATCAAACTGGTAATAGAAAGCAGCAATCTTCCCAACTAATGTGTCCAGAAATATCATTTGAGAGCTTTTACCCCTGTCTGCAGTGTGACCTGCTTTTCCAGACTGCTGTACAGAAGACTTTCTCCCCTTCGTGTAGACTGTGAGCTCCTCAGAGCAAGTGCTGCGTCTCCACAAGTCTGCACCCAGCAGAGCCTGCACCCACATGCCAGAACTCGTAGCTGCTGCCACCATATAGCGAACTGGGGCAGACAGGAAAGGTGAAAAAAGTAGTGATAAGAATACTTGAACTGGATGGAGAGACAGGTACACATCTGTCTAGAAACTGGAACCGTAAGGCACTTGCACAGTGCATCCTTTGGGTTCCTGTAGCCTGTTTTCCCTAGATGCTAGTGTTTACAGTGGATGCCATAAAGTATTGTGTATCTGGCTGACCTTAAGTTTGAAATTGAAGATTGCTTTCACCTACCTTTCTCAAAATGAAGTTCTTGACCTTCTTTGCTTTGGAGGCAATGTCTTGCCCTTTTGCTGTATTTATTGGTATTGCTTTAGGAACTCTCACCTGAACATCTGCAAGGCTTGTCTTTATCCATCTTATCTGCTTACCCCTTCCAAGGAGTCTGAGAGACAATAAACCTCATCAGCCAGGCAGAGGGACCTTTAATGTGAGTGCTTTATTGCTGAATGCTGGGGTATGGAGCTTACTTGCGCAGCAAGGTGTAGCTTATACCTTTTCCTCAAGGCCTGCATTCTGCTTGTGCAACAAATGCCTATTCCAAAATACTGTTGTGATGCCTTAATCCTGATCTGCCAAAATAGTCAACCCTTACCCTTCAAAACAACAAAACAGCCCTAAATAGCAAGCCTGCCCAGTAGGAGGAGGGGTAGTTCCCAAGTGAAATAGCTCCACTGCCATCTGAAAGTATTCATGAAATAAGCACAGTGAAAAGTGGGTGCTTCTTGAAGACTAATGACTAAAGTCCTTGTACAGTCTTTTCCAGGTAGCTTGGAGTAAAACTTAGATTGGTTTCAGCATCAAGTGATTGGCTGCCATGTGGCAGTGCAGCAAAATTCCTGTATTAGCAGGAGTACAGATATTGTCTCTCTCAAATAACTCACCACATCTTTCAATGGAAGAGGGAAGTATCTTAATTTAAACTCTTAATGGTTAACTAAAGCAAGAGGACTGTTTGTTTTGAATAACAAATGCCTGTATGACTGTGAGAATGGACTTCAACACCTCCAGTTGTTTTCACTGTGCAGAAGCTAACTTCTTCTGGCATAGCCTTAGCATAAAGACAATTTAACCCAGTGTATTCTCAGGGGAAAAGAGAGAAAATGCTCACAAGTCCTGTTATTTCTTGAAAATGCTCACAAGTCCTGTTATTTCTTCAAAATGTATCTAATGCTGCGTGCTGTACTGACTTCTCTGCTTCAGCTTCTCTGCTTTCCTCTCTTGGTATCATCAGACTTCAAGACTTCTGCTGTAGGAAGCCTGATGCAAAACCAGTCGGAGGCAAGAGAAACAGCTTTGTGAACCTAACAAGCCAAAAGCACAGGAAGATTTAATGCAGCAGAGGAGAGAGATGCCAGGGTGGGAAAAGCACTGTTTAAAATGGAGTGTGATATTTGTACAAGAACAGCTTGGTATAAACTGGCCACGAGCAGCTTCTTGCTGAAAATTAGCAGAGGGTTCTCACTGAGTAGAGGACTGAGACTCTGAACTGCACTTCCCATAAGGAGCACAAGGGGAGCTTGAAGAATGAGTTTCCAAAGAGGACTTTGACAGGTTAGCTGTGAGAGCAGGAGGCTGGTCTCAGCAACCTGGCAGCCCTTACAGGGGTGTCTGAGAACAGGGTGAGTCTATCTGAATAGCCAGTGCTTAAGAGAATACTTGGTATGAAAAGTGCCTTCAAGTAAGGCAAGCACACCCAACTTTCCCCACGCGCACCTGACTTCCCCCCACCACCACCTTTTAATTTCTCAAGTGTAGTGATAAGAATTGCATCTTCTGAAGTAAACCCTGGAAAGGTTGCAAAGTGGAAAAACAGTCGCCAAATAGGGAGCAGACCTTCTCAGGAGTTTTCCTTTCCCCCCCCAGCACAGCCTCATGCATTGCTCAGTCTGGACTTCAGGCTAGTCCCTCCCCAAAGGACTCTTCTTGAGCACCTCAATGCCTTCCCCAATTTAGACTCCGCACCACTTGCCTGGATACATAGCCATGTGGCTTTCATATTCAGGAGGAACTTCTTCCTCTTGAAAACTTCTGAAGTAAAATAGCTTCGCTGTCCTTGATGAGCTGGCTTCAGATGAGGACCAGTCCCTTCTTTCATCCAAGGCAGACCAGCTGCTTTTGCCTCAGGATTTGCTTTGAGGATCACAGATCTGTCTTGCTTTCCTTCCCTGCCTAGCTGATCTCATTAGGCATGCAATATGCTCTTTGGCTCAAGGTGGAGGTTTGTGGCATACTGGTATGCCTGGGATCCCCTCTTGTTTCTTGCCTGGGGTTTGAGTATCCCTTCTATCACAGCTGCTTTCATCATCCCTTCCCTCATAGGGTCCGTTGAGCCAGCAAGTCCTGACCACATTGCTTCAGGGTCTCACTTTGGGGCAAAAGAGGAGCAATCGTGTCTGGGATAGCAGAGCACTGGCCTCTAGGCACTGGTAGGGCAGGGAGAGTGTGCAAGCCACGTCATGGTGACTGCAGGGCCGGGGGTGGGTAGAGATGGAAACCCAGTAGTGTTGCAACCTGCAGAACAAACCTGGGGAGTCTGGAGCTTGCTGTATTGCAGGAGGATTTTTATATTAATTGTTGCAGCATAGCATATGGTGAAAGGCATGTAGTGATGCTTAAAGGTGCTTCAGAAATCTTTGATTTTGCTCTTGGACTTCTGTTCTCTGGCTTTTTCTAGTTGGTTATAAGTTCTCAATCATACCGACAGCAGAGCTGGCACGCTGATCTTAACTGTTGTGTGCAGCTGTGGCTCTTCTGGCTGCTGTGAGCAAATGCTAGCTATTCCAAGAGTCATCATGGAGGGGAGAAAGAGGGTTGTGGTGGCACTTTCTGATCTAGCGAGGAAGAAGCAGTGCCAGTATCATTCCTGATGTCCTCATGTACCAGTGGAAATGTGGCTTGCCAACTCTTTCCCGGACTGTGATGCAGAAGGTCCTTCATGAATAGTTTCAGACCATCTACAGGAAGCCATAATCAACATTGACAAATGCTCCCATCTTACAGCAAAGCTGTAGCCCTAACAGAATAATGAATATTGTTGAGTTCTGCTTAGGCAGGTGATTTGAGTAGTTGCTGTTTCTCCTGTTCAGGGCTTCTTAGTATGCAGGAAGGTGGTGGCTTTTTTGGCAGCTCAGCAGACTGAGATGCAGACTTTGCTCTACCTTACGGCTTGCTTGATTGCTGCAAATACCTTACCTGCCTCGGGTCATTTTGATGGGGTTGTCCAGCTGCTGGAGGAGTCTGCCCTACCTGCCAAAATGTTTATCAAAAGCTTGGTGATAAATAACCCCCCTGCAGCCTGTTATGCTGTTGGGAAATGGTTTGGCAGCAGGATGTAATTGCCCATGAGCCAAGGTTTGAGGTGCCAGCTGGAAAGCCATGACCAACCGTAGCTCTGAAAGAGCAGGCAGGAGAGACAAAGTGTTCTGGTTGCCGTCAGTGCTGCATCTTTTGTTTATGGTTTACTTTGTCCTGTGGGCCAGAGAAATCAGTCTGAGGGGTCTTCCAGCCTTCTTCAGCAATAGCTTTTTTCCATCGATGGAGAATACCAGCGAGTGACGCTTTCCTGGCCACCCTGTCATCTACCTGCACTGCACCAAGCTGAGGTCTTTGGCAGTTGTGCGAGCACTTGCTTCCTCCCAGCAGTGTTCTTGTGTGCTTGTGCAAGTGGCTGGAGATCCAGCTCCTAAAGCATATGAGAAGCTTCTTTGGAGGAGTCTGCTTTGCAGTGATGGGTGAGCATGCTGCTTCTCTCTCACTTTTAAAAGCTTATTGCTTATCAGCCTGGTCTAAACCTGCAGCAAGCAGAGAGAGATGATACTTCAAACCTGCTGTCCCCCCCCTTGGTTATGTGGACAGATTTTTGTGTAAGCTCCTGCTGAAAACAAGTTTGGGTTTTGGCAGAGTAAGTGTCTACGTGTGCTGCTCGATACAATAACAGATGATCTCTCTGTGTTCCTTGTTCTTTACACAACGTACTCATGTGGAAATTTCTGTTGCTGGTATGCTTACGGTCGTGCCAATCCCAGTAGTGTGGAACTAAAACAGAGTGGAAATGAACTTTGAAAATCAATTGTGAAAAGCCCTGAGACAGGTCTGGGGATGAGTCCAGTTGTCTTCCACCTCACACGGAAGCCTGTAGGCAGGTTGAGGAGAAAAAGGAGAAAGGCTGTTGGAGGGTTGGTGAGGGGTCCAGAATACCCTTGATTTGAGAACCCGAGTATGCAGCTTTTCACTTCATGCTGTGGGAACCTGGGGTGCATAACACTTACAAAGGTGCTTTGTGAAACTAAAAATTGACAAGTATGGAGATATTACGGTGTTGACAGCCATCTAGGCACTTAGAGAACAATTTAGGCTGCAAAAGGGAAACTGTTCATTTGTCTAGTTGAGTAAATTAAAATTCTGTGCACATTATTCCAAAGGAGACTTTTTTTAAAAAAAAAAAAAGAAAAAAATGACAGATCTTACTTGGAACTGTCTGCAGAGATGGAGCCAGCTCCCTGTCTGCGTGCATGTCTGTGTACTGTTCTCTCTAGGGGAGAAAATGGTAATGACAAACTGTATTTGGGATGTGTGCTCTAGAAACGTGGTGTCTGGAGCATGCCAGTGCTACTTGGAAGAAGTACGAGGTTATCTGGCAGCACCATGAGCTGGCCAGAGGTTTTTAAGACTGCTTCCTCCATCTTCTGCTGAGTTACAGTAATGGGTCTTAATACCCATGCTGGGGAGGATGAGGACAGAAGCAAGGCATTAGACAGCTTGGCCTTGATGTCTTCTGACCTTTTGGAAGCTTTCCTTGACAATCTTAACTGTAAATGTGCATGCATGGAGCTGTGTTATGACTTGGAGGGTAAGCTGGCAGACAGTGTGTTGCGTTTAGAAATCATGGTCTTGACCTTCCACCAGGCTCCTGAGAACTTGGGTCTGCATTTTTGCTGATGTTTTATCCTTATTCATATTTAAAGACGATCCAGGCTGTGGCTGCCAGCAAGCTTAAAAACTCTCTCCTCCTAGAGCATATTTCTGGCAGAAGCAGTCTTCACAAACTAGATCTTGGGTCTGTTTCTCTTGGCTAAAGGAATTTGTCAATCCAGAAATAAAAGAAGTAGACTTCATTTAACTTGCTGGCAGTTTGTCTTGGAAGGGGGTCATCAAACTTTTTGCTTTGTTATTTCCTGACTCACTCATTCACATGTGCGGCCTGGGAAGCTAGAAGTCAAAACAAACATAACAAAAATGAGAGAGAGAGAAAAAAAAAAAAAGGTCAGAGTCTCTTCCCTCCAAAAAGGGAGGAGTGTCTGTCCGTGTCCGTCCCGTCCCGTTCCCCCCGGCCAAAAAAAAAGGCATTTAAAATGTGATGTATCTGGTAGTAGGTATTTGTTTGATTGGGTTCTTGAAAAACAGTATCTTTGGTTTTGTGGAATTTTTTAGTTATGGAAAATCATTAGTTCCTCCTTACTTTTTCCTACCTAAACCTAGGAGAAACTGATTCTCTTCTCCTCCAAAACAAAAACAACCTCCAATTCTTTTTGAGTATGAAGTTTTCTGATTGTTCTAAAAATGACACTGCAAAAATTTACAGAGTCTAGGCATGAGCTCCAGACTTTCCTTAGAGGAAACTGAAGATGCATGTGCCCCCTCCGCCAAATACTTCTGCAAGTATGAAAACTCATCGTCAGGTCCCTCAGAACAACCAAACTTTGAAGGGCTCGCTCTTCATGTTGGACTGTCAAACATGAAAATCAACCCACCATGCAAGACTTGCCTTTTGTACTCTCTCCCCTTCTTTTTTTGTACAGTTGGGCCTTTCTGCAAATGGTACACACGCAGATGCTTAGATGTTGGAGGGTCAGCAAGGACAGAAAAAGCAAGCTTTTCCTGGAGAGCAACTGCCTGGGGTGGAAGAGCTGTGCAAGGAGGTTGGGGTTAAAGCTCAAGAATCAAATTGTTCTAACCGAGACTTTTAAAAATTAAGACATTGGGCAGGCTTTTTGAGAGGTGCTTATTCTGAAAGAGCTGTGAGAGAAAGGCAAACAACGTCGAGGCACACCCAGCATATTTGGAGAAAGGCTGCTTTCCCAAGTGGGGGGAACACTTCAAGTGTCAGCTCAAGATAGGACTTTATTATAAGGATTCAAGTGCCTTTGTTGCTCAGATGTCTTGGCATTTATCATGCCCGTGTGCTCCAGATCTCATGTTGATGATTGTTTTTTCATAAACTTGAGGTATATCATGTACATGGCTTCTGTACAGGCTTCCCCCCGTTCATCATGGGCTTTGGTAGCAGCAAATATTGTAAAGCTGTGTTTCAGGAGGACTGGGTAATTTGTGTTTCCCATCTGTGTAGTGGATCTTCTATTTCAATGAATTAAAGGAGCAACTCCACTGGTATGTGAGGGTGCTTGATGGTCTCTGACTTGTACCAGGACAGATGCTAGGCAGTTTGTAAGCTCACTCCTTCACTGTGCTGTATCTAGGCATCTCCTAGGGAGGACTAGGCTGCCAGCTGAGACTTTCCTTTGCCAACTTGAGATCTCTTTTGCTTGCGCTAGGGACTTGCCGTAGGGACAGCTGTTACTGGAGGACACCCCTGATTCAGAGAAGACTGGTTCTGCCGAGCGTGCTGCTAAATGATCTGTAATCCTGGAGTCTAGCTCGGGCTGGTTTGTTTTGCCTTTAGCTTAGTCTTACTGTTGCTGGGTTACCTTTCACTCAGCACTGCATTCCCAGCTGGGGTGCCTCCTCTCACAGTGCGAGGTCATCTGTTCCTCTGTAGTTCCCATTTCAGGGCATCTTCAACTGCAATTCTGTGAAGTAATCTTGAAGTGCCTGTTGTCACTTGAAATGTCCTTGATTGCAAAAAAGAGAGTGACAAGAAGTCAGAAAAATCATGGGAGAGTTGCGGAAAGGCTGCTGCTTAAGACAATTCTCTAAATGCTGTATGTGCCCAACCGGTACTGAGAGGCAGCTCCTGATATGTTGACTTGTGTGCCTGCAGGGCCGTGCATAGCCTACTTTCCTTGTGTCTGTCCTCAGAAATACTTTGATTCAAAAAAAGCTCACTTGGTAGGAGTTGCTGCAGACCAGAATGGTGGCCAGCAGTCTGGTTGTGGTCCTGCATCCTGCTAGCTGAGCTCAGGGTGAGGGGGGAGACTCTCTGAGGTGCTGCTCCATGTCATCACAGCTGCAGGCACAAGCTTCCCTGACATGAGTTGTGCCTGTCCTGGTTGCCAGCATTATTGTGCTGCACCTTGAGAGGTGACTGGGAAGTGAGTTGTGGATGTGGGTGGTGTTCAGGGAAGATGGAAGTGGGCCTGAGGATGCTGTAGGTACCTGTTGCCAGAAGAAAGGGCCTGGGGGAACGTCTTACAGCAAGACCTTTGATCTGACCCTCTGGGGTTTGCCAGTAGCGCTGTACTGTGTTCGTTCTCTGCCAGTGCAGCAGTGACAATTAACAACACCGGCTGCCTTCAGCAAAGCCCAGCGTGGATCCTGGTCATGAGGTCTCAGTCCTGCAGAGATGCTGTGTCGCTTAGTGGCATCACCCAACTTTTTCTTTGCCAGCAAAGAGGCGACAGAATGAGACAGGTTCTGGAGAGGGAAAACGTGCTGAAAACATGCTTCATGAACTTCGTCATGTTCTGCTACCATCCTACCACTGAATGCAGCTGGTTCTGTGTAAGGGGAAAAGAAAAAGACTGTTTCTGCCTCAGTGAGTTTGTATCAGATTTGTTGCAGAAGGAGGGTGTGTTTTGTTCTTCCGGATACACAGTCACCAAGGCAGTTCCTCCTCCTGCGTAAAGACTGTTGCTTTGGAAATTATTTGGTGGATGTTCAAGCCAAATCAGGAGTAAAACTTTCCCTAATAGTCTGGGACTGAGTTATTACAGACCTGGTGTCTCAATTTTTGCCCTAGCAAGCATACAAATAGTGCAGCTGGAGCAATGTTCTCTCTCTTGGCCTTTCGGTTTCTGCATATGGAGGTGGTTTTTCAGGTGTGTCTCCCTTACACTTCTTGATTGCTCCTGATTTTCTTCCACCAGGGAATTCTCTTGGTGTATGACATCACTAATCGCTGGTCCTTTGATGGGATAGACCGATGGATAAAGGAAATAGATGAGGTAAGCTGAATGGAAGAACACATGCAGTGGTCTATAGCAAAAATTTGGGGAGGTATCACCTGAGGTGCCACCTCTGATACGGGGACAAGAATGGCTCTGCTATGGAGAGGAAATGATGGCAGTCCACTAATAAGCAAGGAGACAAGTGTCTGCCCTCCACCTCTGTATAAATCCAGAGTAGTAGGAAAGGGCTTGGGAATGGTCAAGAAAGACAGGAAGCTTCCCTCTAAATCAGACTGTGGCAGGGATAAATTAGTCTTACTTGTCATGTAGGAGTCCCCCTCGGTCACAGAGCAGTTTCTATTTCTTTGCCCTTCACTGCTGTTGCCGGTAAGCAGAATACTGGGTGTAGGCTGCCCTTGCTAAGGACAAGCCATGATTTCTCCACTTTTTTCCTTATTTAAGCATGCCCCAGGTGTCCCTCGGATCCTGGTGGGAAACAGGCTTCACCTCGCCTTCAAGCGGCAGGTGCCAACGGAGCAAGCCCGGGCTTACGCGGAGAAGAACTGCATGACGTTTTTTGAAGTCAGCCCCCTGTGCAACTTCAACGTCATAGAGTCCTTTACGGAGTTGTCCCGTATCGTCCTCATGCGGCATGGCATGGAGAAGATCTGGAGACCCAACAGAGGTCAGTAGCGAGGGAGATGCTCCATATGGGGAAGGCATGAGAGCTGGCTGGGCTGAAATGGAGGGATAGGACTGACTGCCTAGGTGGGAGGTGTGTTTATTAGTAACTGTGGGATCTGAAAGCACCTGACATGGTGAAACGCCTCAGGTTGGACAAGCTGAAGCTGAGCCGCAGCAAGCTGCCTGCACGCCTGCAGGAACCCAGCAGGCAGCGGTGTGGGACGGGCAGCTCCAGAGGGCAGTTTAGCATGTCTAGGATCTGAATTGCTGCAGGGCATCCTACACCTCGCCACTTATTCTGGATGAGGCTGAGGGCAATTAAGCTCACAACTTGAAAGTACTTCAATCAAATGGCTGTGTGGGATGAATCCAGGCGTAAGCACCTCTGTCCTTACCCTTGCCTGAGCCTGTGTCTCCTGTTTTGGAGGGATGTGGAAGCAGAGTGAGCCCAAGGAGCTGAAAGGGACTAAATCACATCCCTGCTGTCGGTGTGCAGCAGTGGGCTGGGGTATTCCATATATCCAGGCTCATGTGCTGCAGTGTGGCAAACTGCAAGCAGATTCCACATTATATCTTAGCCTGTTGCATTTGAAGCAAAATAGTCTTAGGTCCCACGTTCCTGGGTGGAGGTAGCAGTGTGCTCCACTGGCAGTCTGAGCAGCAGGAGACTTGCACTCCTGAGGTGACCTGCCTTCATATGGATCCTCAGCTCCTGCTCACGAGGGAGGGAAAATCCTGGTTGCCAGCCCCAGTCACCAAATTGTCTGCCTGGGCTCCTGCCCCTGACCTGGCTGCCAGGTCATCCATCGTGGACGGATGGTGAGCAGGAGGAGCTGCATGGCATTCGCAGACCTCTCCTGAACCTCCTCCGGAGGCAGGACTTGTACCTGCTGGCTGCCTGCTTGGGAATAGGGGCTGCCTGCTTGGGAAAGGCAGCGTGGCTTTCGCGGCAGGCTGGAGGTGAAAGCGTGCCCTCGTGTGGCTGCTTGCTGGGAAATCCTCTCCAAGTAGACTTCCCAGAGCAGGCTCACATGATGTACACTGAACTAAGAGGACACTGGGAAGCCTGAACGGGCAGTCTTCTTCTGGCTTGGTGGGATCTCTGTTGCTGCAGGTCTTCTGCAGAGAGCCAGCCCTGTAGCTGCTGCTCTCTTAATAGGTCCCAAGTGAGACTGTCCTGCTTTGGGGCTTGCTGACCCTGTTGCCTCCTTCCCTGGGCACATCCTTCTGGTTGCCAAACGATGGCCTGAGAAGCCAAGTGTCTGGCAGGAATGTGAGCAAGGCACTGCTGCAGAGAGAAGGGGTGGCAGTGTCTAAGCCCTGTGTTGACACCAAAGCTGGTGTCTCGCAAGCCACTAACCTCCAGCAGCAGAGCTTACCTGGGGTTTCCTAAGTTTTTGTCCTAACTAATCTGCTTTCTAGTCAAGGCACCTATGCAATCATTATTAACGCCTCTCCCCAAAGGAGCAGGAACTGCGCAGCATAAGGAATAGTTGTGGGAAGAAGGCAGCCCTTGAAATCTCTTGGCCTTTGACCGTCTTGTCTTTTCTCCCACCAGTGTTCAGCTTACAGGACCTGTGCTGCCGAGCCATCGTTTCCTGCACCCCGGTCCACCTCATCGACAAGCTGCCATTGCCCGTCACCATCAAGAGTCACCTGAAATCCTTCTCGATGGCCAACGGGATGAACGCGGTGATGATGCATGGCCGGTCGTATTCCTTGGCCAGCAGTGGGGGTGGGAGCAGCAGCAAAGGTAACAGCTTGAAGAGATCCAAATCAATTCGTCCGCCCCAGAGCCCCCCACAGAACTGCTCACGCAACAACTGCAAGATCTCTTAGCAGGATGGACATGCCGTGAGCTTCTAACGTATCCACACCCACCCACCGATGTACAGCTGTTTGCACACTTAACCCTTTTCGACTGGATCCTTTTGGATGGGCCGCGGTTGCTTTTCCAATGGCACGCACAAGCGTTAGGAATGGGCTCACGTTTTGGCTTCGCATAGGAAGCGTGGTGCCGGCTGGATCTCACAGCACTGGCAGGGAGAGGACTCTGCCAAGTGACCCTCCAAGAATGCTTTGGGCTTTGCCTCTTGGCCTGGGGTGGAAAATTCAGCAGCTGCTGGGTTGGGGAGGGGGGAAGGGGAAAAAAAGCTCATCCAGTCTCAATGGAGAAATGGATTTAATGGAAGATTGAGAGGCTTAAGGGAGTAGGCAAGGAGAGTCTCTGCTGCAACTTTAACTCTTGGACTCCTGAACAGATTGCTGGTGCAATAGTGATCATTGGATGTAGAAAAAAAAGAAATGGGGACAGGGGACTAATGACAGTTTTCACCAGGATGTTAACCTGCTGTTGCCAAAAAAAAAAAAAAACAAAAAAAAAAACAAGGCAAGGGGAGGGAAGCAGTCTGCTTGCCTTCTTCATTTATTTATGTAAATATTATACATATATATATATATATCACTTGTTTTTTAAGGGTTTTTTTAAGAAGCAGTCAGGGAAAATTTTATGCAGCCATGTAAATACAAGCACTGGATTAACTTTCCCAGTGTCAGCAAAGGGGAGAAGTGGAGGATTTTCTGATGAAAATATACAGATGCTTTAAGAGACTTTCAATCCCCACCAGGGCTTGTGCTGGTTTTTTTTAAATACTACGTATGCAGAAGGAAAGAACAATTTGTGTGTAACATACCCCAAGCTGCTCTATTCTGATCATTCGCTAAAACTTGTGAGTGCTGAAGGCAGGGTGGGACGTAAGTGGATTGAGGGGCAGAGCGGAGAGGCCAGGGTCTCAGGGTTTGTTTTCGGCAGGCAGGATGAAGAGACAGCTCTGAGGTCAGACTGATGTCTTGCTCGCTTCGCACCTTCTGATCTATGGCTGATGTGGGACTGAGGAGCAGAAGGTAGAAGCATCGCACCTAAAGCAGAGGAAGAACACTGAATTTTGTCCCTTATTGCTGCAAAACCTCGGCCATCGCTTCCAGAGCCCTCCATCTGCAATGCCATCCCGCGTGACAGCCCCAGAATCCTGGCTGCTTCTTGCTTTGCTTTTCCAAGGACATTCTGCCTGAGCTAGCGTTGCTGTGGCTTCTCCTAGATGAAAGTGGGGAAAGGACACAAGCAGCTTTTCCCACTGGAGTGTGAAGGAGCCAGGGACTGGGAAGGTGAAAGAGGTTTGTGTGGGGGAACAGTGGACCCCAGCCCCCAGGTCCCATTGTGGCAAATGCGCTCGGCTCTTGTGGTAGCACCAGAAAACTGGGAAAGCAAACTGCTTTGCTCTGTAGGACCGCTCCTGGATTTTAGAGGGGCGTGTGTGCTCAGCGGCAAGAGCTTGAGATGTGCATGTGCTGTGGGAGAAGATCTGTCAAGCAAGGGCATGCGCTTCCCCAGCTTTGCCCCATGGCTGATCTGTGCTGGAAATTCACCTGGAAACTTAGAAATAACACCTAGCCCTTATTCCAAAAGCTAAGCAGGTCTTGGCAGTGGGACTAAGCTATGTTGACAGATTCTCATAGGTGGCCGGGACGTGTAGATTTTGAGTAGCATAGTAGAAAGTGAACTGCTTTTGCTTTTGCTGGGCTGGTCTCCTCAGTGAGGAGACCAGCCGGTACAGTGCTGCCATCTTCCTCCTGGTTGTTAGCAACTCCTCAAGGCCTGGGCTTGCTCTTCTCCCCCCATGCCCCAGAGCAGCTTGTTGCATTGCATGGGCAGAATGAAGCCGCAGCGGCTCCTGCGCGGCTGACGGACCCGCTTTGTTCAGGCAGCGTAGAGGGGCACATCTCTCCATGGGGGACATCTCCTTCCCCTTGCTTCTGAGCCGACCTGGGAGGTGAAGGAGCCTTCCCCCTCCCTGCCCTGCAGAACAAAATACAGTACAGGGGTAGGTCTCTTGGCTCATCTCTAGCATGCTTTATTGCCCAGCTCAAATGAGCGAGGAGAGAATTAAACCCCAGGCAGATGGAGGGGCGAGAAGAATCCTTTGTAGTGGTGGTTTGGCTCAAGAGCAAAGCTGCAGCCGAGCTCGGCGCGGTGGCGCGAAGGCCAGGGGATTTCGAGAACCTGTCTGGGATGGCTGGCACCTGTTTCCCATCACTTAACACACAGCAGAAGACAATCGCTGGCTCAGCAGCCTGGGGATATACAGCCAACAGGTGATCGGCACTGCAAAAGGCGACTTCTCCTGGAAAAACATCATCTGGGCACCGCGGGGTCCCTTTGCCGGGCTGCTCCCGGGCACCGGTGTGTGGGGTGAAGAGGGACGAAGGTTTCCTTTCTGAAATCACAAAGCTGCTGCATGTCTAGAAAAACTTGATGTACCTCTGCTTGGTTTGGCTTTGCCATGTGTGACACCTCCCCATGCCTTTTCCCTGCAGTTGATTTTCCACCCCCCCACCCCCCCCAAGGTCTCAACAGATCCAGTCTCCAGTGAGGATGAAAGATTTACTTAGAGGAATTGCTCAGCAAAAAACTTTTTTTAATAATTTAAAAGGAAAAGATTCTTGCATCTGATGTCAACACTAGTCTGTAGCTGCTCTCCAACACTTGTACCATTCCTGAGTTGTTTTTTTTGGACTATCCTTTTATTTTTTTATTCCTTTGTACAGTCAATGTTGTTCAACTGATTATACATGGTTTTGTTTTGTATAAATTAAAGTCTTTTTTTTGTTTTGAACTACCAGTTGAAAGGTGGAGAAGTTCTATTAATTTTTGCGTGGGCTGGGAAGAGGTTGAAGGGAAAAGGTGGTAGTTGTGCCCAAAACTGGGGATTTGGGGCTGCTTGCGGTGCAGGTGCGTATTGCCACTACCAGATCATCCACAAAATAAATCCTTTTATGTTTTCTGGGGAGTCTTAGAAGTCATGATTCCTGGCTCTGGTGGCTTTTGCCCTTCTCTATGCATGCAGAAGCTAAATCTGTTCTTATTAAAGTCTTGATTCTCACAGAATTGCTGGGGTTTGGGTGGTGTAGCTCTAAGAAAACACAGACTAGTCTACAACACATTCAGTATTGTAGGTGGCTGTAGGAAGCCAGGCTCCTTACCAGCTTGCGTGGGGTTGTGCGCAATCCTTGGTACAGGGGGATGGGGTTTGCAAGTAAAGTCGAAGCCTTAAATTGCCTCTTTGGGTCCGGGTAATCCTGGGGAGTGAGGACTTGAGTGCTGCGGCAGTTTTCACCCTTCCTACCCAGACTGGAACAAGCGGAAAGTCAGCCTGCGATAAATGTGACTTTGAAATGGAGATGATGCCGCGGGGAGCTCGGAGCATCCGTGTCACATTGGGCTGTCCCTGGGGTTGGTGTTGGGAGGCATCGGCTGGGGCCAGGAGCCCCAAAGAAGGGGGGTTTGCTCATGGGGTGGAGGGAAACTTCTCCTTGCCTGATCCTTTTCTCTCTTGCTCCCAGCCCACCTCCCCTTGACCTCCCTTTTCCCCTGCCTGCTCGCTTCCCTAGGATCAGATTTTCCACTTCGTACCAGACTGGCCATGCTTGTTTTAACAGCTTAAGTAGTAATTGCCGGGGCTGGGAGGGGGCAGGGGGGAAATGAGATAGTGTCTGCAGCCTGGAAAACCCTGGAGCTAAGGTGAAAGCCTGGTCAGGGAAGAGTCGTGGAGACTTTTTTTTTTTTTTTTTCCTTTTCAGGGGGGGTCTGGAAGTGTCTGTTCCCTCTCGCCAGCAGAGCTGAAACAAAGGCTGTGTGTGGTTTCAGGTGGGGTATGGACAGCCGGAGCCCATTACGCTGGAGCAGCAGGGGCTGCCTTTGCTGCAGCTGTCTCTGCTTGGGAAGAGCAGGGCAAGAAAACACGCTGCACAGCCTGAACATTGGGGGAAAGGCTAGAAGAGCTTTAGGGGTCCCTGTTCCTTGGAGAAAGAGGAGGGAGCAGGTTGCTCTGGGCTGATTCAAGTCTCTCCTAGTTGAATGTGTTTCTCTGAACCCACCTTCCTAATTTTAGGGTATCTTGGGTTGGTCCCGCTGTCCCCTGTGGGGTTGTACCATGCAGGCTGTGAAGAAATGGTGACCTTCATCTGACTGCACCCCAGATCCTTGAAAATAAGGATGCACCTACCCGTGGGTGCATTGGTGGGACAGGAGTGCTCCCTGGGTGCAGGGTGTTATCAGGGTGGGGGGACACATGGTGCTGTGCCCTTCCCTCCAGGACAAGGTGCTGAGCTGCTTCCTGTGCTCCCTTGTCTTGAAGGGAGAGGATCAGCCATAAAACACATCCATGCCTGGGATCTTTGAAAGCAACCCCCCAAAAATCCCCGTTTTGGTGTGCAGCGGGTGCTTGGACACACGGCAGTGAACAGTTTGGGAAAGACTGAAGTTACGGCTGCTTTAGGCCATTAGATGGTGAAAGTCTGTCGTGGGCTTGGTCCAGGGTGGGGAGAGTTGCTTTTTTTTTCCATCTTCTGCTGAAGCACTAGAAGAGGCCGGGCAGGGGTGCCCAGGCATGGGTGAGGGTGTCAAGTCGTTGGGAGCTGCATTTCCAACCACACGGCATCCAGCATCCCTCCGGCTGGCCTCGCACTGCTGAGGCAAAAGTTCCCGGCAGGCGCTTGTCCCGGCCTCACCGCTTTTGATCCCGGTGACGTGGGGATGAGGTATCTCGGGGTCTGGTGTGACACATGGGCCACCCTTCAGGGACTGCTTCTCTGGCTCTGGAGAGGGGCCACTGGGGCAGGAGTCAACCCAAATCCCAGCACCGGCGTCTTCTTAGACCATGTTGCTGTGACCACATGGACCCCGGTGTGGGGATGGGTGAAAGCTGGACTCCAGATATTCTCCCCCCCTCCTGCACCAGCACCCTTGGAAGGACCCTGGGGCACACTGAAGTGGCTCTATGCCCCCAGACTGCATCCTTGGGGAGCGAGGTGCCATGACAGCCTGCCACGCTGCCTCCCAGCAGGAGCGAGGAGCGTTTGGGTGTTGGGGATCTCCATGCCTAACGCTGCTGCAGGCAGCCGATGTCTGGGGTCGGCTGGGTGGATCCAGGGGGCTCCAGGCTGCTGGGACAGGCAGGGTACGGGCCCTGGCATCTCCCAGGCCAAGCCGTCCTGATGCAATTCCCTGTTTGCAAAACACCTCATCAACCTCCCCGTGAGTGTCCCGGGGCAGCATAACCTCCCCTCCATGTCCAGGGCCAGCCAGACCCTTGGGCAGCTGCTTGGCCGTGAAACCGGGGACCTTGGGCACGGCCATGGGACATGCTCCAGCTCTCCACACATGGTCACGGCAAGCTGATGTCAGACCTGACCGTGATTTGGGATTTCAGGCCCCCGGGGAGCCGCAGCAGCGCCGTGGGCAGCACGGAGCCACCGGCAGCGCAGCCGTTTGCTGGCCCCGGCGGCTGCTTGGGCAGGGAAGCGCCAGCGGTTGCAGGTCGTGGTGCTGTGTCAGGGGCACCAGCTGGAGGTTAGCGTGCCGGGGCACTGGGCCTGTGTCCTACTCGCGCCAGCGTGGCGGGTGTTGAGGAACCCCCCCCCCCACAAAACGCCTGGTCCGGTGCAACAGGGCTTCCCCTCAGGAGTCGCAGACTGGGGCGCACCAAACCATTACATGCAAAAACACCTCTGGGGCGTGTGTGGGATGGGTTCCCTCCCAAAAATGTCCATTGCCCCCTTCACCACTTGCACCCCCCCAGTTTGCAGCCCTGCAGAGGGGAGGCCGGAGGTGCTGAGCTGCCCCCACCGGGGCAAAACCACCCTTGGGTGAATTTGCTGCTTCCCAGGAGCTGCAGACCCCCCGCCTTGGGCGCTGAGTGGGTCACGGCTCTCGCCAGTGCCGGAAGAGTTAATGCTCCCAAAATGCCATGAAATGTTCCTGCTGCAGGTCAGTCTCCACTGGGGATTAAGGAAATCTGGCCGGGGAGCCAGGCCCAGCTCCTGCCAGCTTAGGGCCGGCTGCGGGACGTGCTCAGGGAGGCAGTGGCGGGATTGAAGCCCAGGCACAGCGTGCCGGAGCCCTCCCGCTGGGGTCTGGCACGGCCAGGCGCTGCCTTCCAGCTCAGAAAAAGACAGCCAGGCTGTAAATCAGCGGGGAGGGAGGGCTGGGAGAGCCCCTCCAGGGGGGCTGGGTGGGCACCCACCCTGCCAGGCGAGCCGGGGGGTCCTGTGCCGGGCAGCGCTGTGCGGCACTCGTGGGATGCTGGCTGGCGAGCGAGGATGACCAGGGTGGACGCATGCTGGTGACGGCACCCTGGCGCGTGTCCAGCCTGGCTGCCTTTGCCCGTGGTGCCAGTGGGCGCGAAGAGGCGAGGTGCGGGGTGAGGGGCTCCCAGGCCAGCCCGGTCCCCGGCAGCCCCTCAGCGTGGGCTCCGTGCGTCTCCCCGCCGGTGGCCCTGTCCGAGTGGACCGCAGGCTCTGGCTGTTTTCTCATTCTGCAGGAATTCAGCTCCGTGGGCTGGGCGGGTTTTTTTGTGTCCGCCCCCCCCCCTCCCCTTCACTCTCCCTCTTTGGAGACTTTCTGCATTCTGCCTTTGATCTCCCCCCCGCCCCGTGTTTGCCCAGCCGATCGCTGGGCTCGCCGGGGTTAGAGGCTGAGGTCAGCGCCTTTCCCATTCCAAACACCCAGAAACATCAGTGGGAAGGGAGGGGATTCAGATTACAACCTTCCCGTCCTCCCCTTCCACCCCACTCGCCCCGCTCGCCGTGCCGGCGGGGAACCGGCGATGGACTGAGCCCCTCTTGCCGAGGGACGCCGCTGCCACCGTGTCCCCGGCGCCCCGAGAGCCGAGCGACGGCGATGGATGGAGGTGGCGGGCAGCATCGCCCGTGGTCCGGCTGGCGCTGGGGGTGCTGAAGGGCAGAGGTTTGGTCCTCTCCTCCTCCTCCTCCTCCTCTTTGTCCCCCCTGCCCGCCCGCCTTCTCCCTCGTCCCCTCCATCCTGAATGGGATTTATCCCAAGGCCTCGCCAGCGAGCCAGGCCGGCGGCGTGGGGTGGCCAGATGCCTCCTCGCGGGAATTTCGGCCGCCCGAGCCGGGGCTGGCGAGCGGGTGGGCGGCAGCGTGGTCCCCTGGGCGTCGCGCTCCTCCTGCCTTTGCTGGCGGCGGCGGCGGCCGGGCTGAGCCTGCAGCCGGGCAGGATGCGGCACCTGGGGGTCTGTCCCAACCAGCTGAACCCCAACCTGTGGGTGGATGCCCAGAGCACCTGCGAGCGGGAGTGCCAGGC
>NW_010972624.1:426390-428796 GCF_000737465.1 Haliaeetus leucocephalus
GGAGTGGGGACGTGTGGGGATGGGGCTCTGGGGGGGGCATCTCCAGGTCCCCGACGGAGACCCTTTGGGGTCCTGTGCCCGGTGGCACAGCCGGTTCAGTTGTTTTGGTGCAACAGGCTCAGCCCGGCTGCAACTTTGCCCCCTCGAGCCCCTGCTGTCAACTGGCATGAGGGGTGCCCCGGGGGCCGCTCCCTGGCCCCCCCCAGTAGGCAATGAAACTGCTTGCTGCTCCCCCCATGTCCCCTCCCCGTGGCTAGGACACCCCCTCCATGTACCCCCAGGATGCTCCCACCCAGGCAAGGGGCTGGGATGAGGGGAATGCGTGTGCTGGGACAGGGACCCCCATCAGGCAGTGGACAGCCTCCCCCGGACCCCCCTCCCCAGCTCTCTTCCCATGGAGCCCACCCACGGACTGGGCTGCCCGTCCCAGAGAGCCCCAGCTCCGGGCTCCACAGCGGTGAGCGGGGGCACCAGCACCTCCGCCCCAGTTAGGGCTGCCTGGACCCAGGGGGAGACTCCTTTGCAATTCATCTGTGTAATGAGTTCTGCCTCCCCTCAGCCAGCAAAAGCTGAGAGGGGCGAGACGCTGTCTGCCAGGGGCAGAAGGGGGTGTCATCACTGCAGTGCACCCCTAAGCATCCTGGGGGGATCGGGGGGGGCGGGGGGCTCGCTGAGGGCAGACTGCGGCCAGCGCAGCCATGCCAGGGAGGTCTGGCTCTTACCCAGAGCCCAGCGATGCTGAGGGAGCACAGGGCTGCGCGGGGGAAACCTGCTCACCCGAAAGCCCCACAGCGGGTGGGAGCAGCACCCACAGCCACGGCACGGCAGTGACCTTCACGTCCGTGTTCCCCCCCCCAATCTCCTCTCCCCTCCCCGGCCAGGACTGCGAAGGCTTTGAGAAATGCTGCACCAACGTGTGCGGGCTGAGGAGCTGCGTGGCTGCCCGTTTCGCCGACGGCAGCCTGCCGGCGCTGGCGCTGGCGCCGGCGGCCTCGTGCGAGAGCTTCGTGTGCGCGCAGCAGGGCTCCGACTGCGACATCTGGGACGGGCAGCCCGTCTGCAAGTGCAAGGACCGCTGCGAGAAGGAGCCCAACTTCACCTGCGCCTCCGACGGCCTCACCTACTACAACAAGTGCTACATGGACGCCGAGGCGTGCCTGCGTGGCACCCGCCTCACCACCGTCCCCTGCAAGCACATCTTCACCTGGCCCGACACCAGCCCCGTGCCGCAGGAGACGACGGCGCGCCCCACGCCGGGAGCTGGCCCCGAGGTGCCGGTGCCCCCGGCCCTCTACAGCAACCCCTTCCACCAGTCGGTGCGCGCCGGCGGCACCGTCAGCTTCCGCTGCGACGTCAGCGGGCGCCCGCGGCCGGACATCACCTGGGAGAAGCAGAGCGAGCGGGAGGAGAACTTCATCATGCGGCCGGACCAGATGTACGGCAACGTGGTGGTCACCAACATCGGCCAGCTGGTCATCTACAACGCCCGCCACGAGGACGCCGGCATCTACACCTGCACGGCCCGGAACGCCGCCGGGCTGCTCCGCGCCGACTTCCCGCTGTCGGTGGTCAGGCGGGAGCCGGGGGGGACCCCGCGGGCCGGCAGCCCCCAGCCCTTCCCCAGCGCCGAGTGCCTGAAGGAGCCGGACCGGCGGCGGTGCGAGGCCCTGGAGGTGCGCTGGCACTTCGACGCCAAGCAGGGCTCCTGCCTGACCTTCCGCTACGGGGGCTGCGGGGCCAACAGGAACCATTTTGAGACCTACGAGGAGTGCCGGGCTGCCTGCTTGGGCAGCGCCCGCCCTACCTGCCTGCTGCCCATGGTGCAGGGTCCCTGCCAGAACTGGGAGCCCCGCTGGGCGTACAACCACCTGCTGAAGCAGTGCCACTCCTTCGTCTACGGCGGCTGCGAGGGCAACACCAACAACTTTGAGAGCAAGGAGACCTGCGAGGACGTCTGCCCTTTCCCCAAGAGCCTGCAGTGCAAGGCTTGCCGCCTGAAGAGCAAGATGGTGCTGAGCCTCTGCCGCAGCGACTTTGCCATCGTGGGGCGGCTGATGGAGATCGTGGAGGACCAGGACTCCGGCATCGCCCGCTTCGCCCTCGAGGACGTCCTCAAGGATGAGAAGATGGGCCTCAAGTTCTTCAATATCAAGTACCTGGAGGTGACCTTGACCGACATGGACTGGAGCTGCCCCTGCCCTAACATGACGGCGGAGGACGGGCCGCTCATCATCATGGGCGAGGTGCACGACGGCATGGCCACGCTGGACCCCAGCAGCTACGTCCGGGCGGCCAACGACAAGCGGGTGAAGAAGATCTACGAGCTGATGGAGAAGAAAACCTGCGACCTCCTGAACCGCTTCCAGGACTAGGGGAGAGCCGGGATGTGATGACGTGGGGGGGGGG